>NC_086449.1:779975419-780087919 GCF_028390025.1 Pseudophryne corroboree | reverse complement strand
TAATGCTATGTCCATTTCTGCCAGGAGGGTCTTATGGACTCGGCAATGGACAGGAGATGCTGATTCTAAAAAACACATGGAGGTTTGCCTTATAAGGGTGAGGAATTGTTTGGGGACGGTCTATCGGAGCTCGTGTCCACAGCGACAGCTGGAAAGTCGACTTTCTTGCCTCAGGTTTCCTCACAGCCTAAGAAAGCACTGTATTATCAAATGCAGTCCTTTCGTTCTCAGAAAGGCAAGAGGGTCAGGGGCGCATCCTTTCTTGCCAGAGGCAGGGGTAGAGGTAAGAAGCTGCACCATGCAGCCAGTTCCCAGGAACAAAAGTCCTCCCCTGCTTCCACTAAGTCCACCGCATGACGTTGGGGCTCCACAGGCGGAGCCAGGTGCGGTGGGGGCGCGTCTCCGAAACTTCAGCAACCAGTGGGTTCGCTCACAGGTGGATCTCTGGGCTGTACAAATTGTATCTCAGGGATACAAGCTGGAATTCGAAGCGACTCCCCCTCGCCGTTACCTCAAATCAGCCTTGCCAGCTTCCCCCATGGAAAGGGAGGTAGTACTGGCGGCAATTCACAAGCTGTACCTCCAGCAAGTGATTGTCAGGGTCCCCCTCCTTCAACAGGGAAGGGGTTACTATTCCACAATGTTTGTGGTACCGAAACCGGACGGTTCGGTGAGACCCATTCTGAATTTAAAATCCTTAAACGCTTATATAAAGAAATTCAAGTTCAAAATTGAATCGCTCAGAGCGGTTATTGCAAGCCCGGAAGAGGGGGATTTTATGGTGTCGCTGGACATCAAGGATGCTTACTTGCATGTCCCCATTTACCCACTTCACCAGGAGTACCTCAGGTTTGTGGTACAGGACTGTCATTACCAGTTCCAGACGTTGCCGTTTGGCCTGTCCACGGCACCGAGGATATTTACCAAGGTAATGGGCGAAATGATGATATTCCTTCGGAAGAAGGGAGTTATAGTTATCCCGTACTTGGACGATCTCCTCATAAAGGCGAGGTCCATGGAGCAGTTGTTGATCAGCGTAGCACTCTCTCAGGAAGTGTTGCAACAGCACGGCTGGATTCTGAATGTTCCAAAGTCGCAGCTGATTTCTACGACGCGTCTGCTTTTCCTGGGCATGATTCTGGACACAGAACAGAAGAAGGTGTTTCTCCCGGTGGAGAAGGCCCAGGAATTAGCATCTCTGGTCAGGGACCTCCTGAAACCAAAACAGGTATCGGTGCATCACTGCACGCGAGTCCTGGGAAAGATGGTGGCTTCATACGAAGCCATTCCCTTCGGCAGGTTCCATGCAAGGATCTTTCAGTGGGATCTGTTGGACAAGTGGTCCGGATCGCATCTTCAGATGCATCGGCTGATCACCCTGTCCCCATGGGCCAGGGTGTCTCTTCTGTGGTGGCTGCAGAGTGCTCACCTTCTCGAGGGCCGCAGGTTCGGCATACAGGACTGGGTCCTGGTGACCACGGATGCAAGCCTCCGAGGATGGGGGGCAGTCACTCGGGGAAGAAACTTCCAAGGGCTGTGGTCAAGTCTGGAGACTTCTCTACACATAAATATACTGGAACTAAGGGCCATTTACAACGCCCTGAGTCAAGCAGAGCCCCTGCTACGAAACCGGCCGGTGCTGATTCAGTCAGACAACATCACGGCGGTCGCCCATGTAAACCGCCAGGGCGGCACAAGAAGCAGGATGGCAATGGCGGAAGCCACAAGGATTCTTCGGTGGGCGGAGAATCACGTGCAAGCACTGTCAGCAGTGTTCATTCCGGGAGTGGACAACTGGGAAGCAGACTTCCTCAGCAGACACGACCTCCACCCGGGAGAGTGGGGACTTCATCAAGAAGTCTTCACACAGATTGCAAAGCGATGGGAACTGCCACAGGTGGACATGATGGCGTCCCACCTCAACAAAAAGCTAAAAAGATATTGCGCCAGGTCAAGGGACCCTCAGGCGATAGCTGTGGACGCCCTAGTGACACCGTGGGTGTACCAGTCGGTATATGTGTTTCCTCCTCTTCCTCTCATACCCAAGGTACTGAGAATAGTAAGAAAGAGAGGAATAAGAACAATACTCATTGTTCTGGATTGGCCAAGAAGGACTTGGTACCCGGAACTGCAAGAAATGCGCACAGAGGACCCATGGCCTCTGCCTCTCAGACAGGACCTGCTGCAACAAGGGCCCTGTCTGTTCCAAGACTTACCGCGGCTGCGTTTGACGGCATGGCGGTTGAACGCCGGATTCTAGCGGAAAAAGGCATTCCGGATGAAGTTATTCCTACGCTGATCAAGGCTAGGAAGGACGTGACAGCAAAGCATTATCACTGTATATGGCGAAAATATGTTGCTTGGCGTGAGGCCAGGACGGCCCCTACAGAGGAATTCCAGCTGGGTCGATTCCTGCACTTCCTACAGTCAGGGGTGACTATGGGCCTAAAATTGGGGTCCATAAAGGTCCAGATTTCGGCCCTATCCATTTTCTTTCAAAAAGAACTGGCTTCACTGCCTGAGGTTCAGACGTTTGTTAAGGGAGTGCTGCATATTCAGCCCCCTTTTGTGCCACCAGTGGCACCCTGGGTTGTGTTGGATTTCCTGAAATCCCACTGGTTTGAGCCACTTAAGACCGTGGAACTAAAGTATCTCACGTGGAAAGTGGTCATGCTGTTGGCCTTAGCATCGGCTAGGCGTGTGTCGGAATTGGCGGCTTTGTCATGTAAAAGCCCATATCTGATCTTCCATATGGACAGGGCAGAATTGAGGACTCGTCCCCAATTTCTCCCAAAGGTGGTATCATCGTTTCATTTGAACCAACCTATTGTGGTGCCTGCGGCTGCTCGGGACTTGGAGGACTCCAAGTTGCTGGACGTAGTCAGGGCTTTGAAAATATGTTTCCAGAACGGCTGGAGTCAGGAAAACTGACTCGCTGTTTATCCTGCATGCACCCAACAAGCTGGGTGCTCCTGCTTCAAAGCAAACTATTGCTCGCTGGATCTGTAGCACGATTCAGCTGGCTCATTCTGCGGCTGGATTGCCACATCCAAAATCAGTAAAAGCCCATTCCACAAGGAAGGTGGGCTCTTCTTGGGCGGCTGCCCGAGGGGTCTCGGCTTTACAGCTTTGCCGAGCGGCTACTTGGTCGGGTTCAAACACCTTTGCAAAGTCTACAAGTTTGATACCCTGGCTGAGGAGGACCTTGTGTTTGCTCATTCGGTGCTGCAGAGTCATCCGCACTCTCCCGCCCGTTTGGGAGCTTTGGTATAATCCCCATGGTCCTTATGGAGTTCCCAGCATCCACTAGGACGTCAGAGAAAATAAGAATTTACTCACCGGTAATTCTATTTCTTGTAGTCCGTAGTGGATGCTGGGCGCCCGTCCCAAGTGCGTACTTTCTGCAATACGTGTATATAGTTATTTCTTAAATAAGGGTTATTGTTATGAGCCATCCGTTGAGTGAGGCTCAGTTGTTGTTCATACTGTTAACTGGGTAAGGTTATCACAAGTTGTACGGTGTGATTGGTGTGGCTGGTATGAGTCTTACCCTGGATTCCAAAAATCCTTTCCTTGTATTGTCAGCTCCTCCGGGCACAGTTTCCCTAACTGAGGTCTGGATGAGGGGCATAGAGGGAGGAGCCAGTGCACACCAGATAGTACCTAATCTTTTCTTTAGAGTGCCCAGTCTCCTGCGGGGCCCGTCTATTCCCCATGGTCCTTACGGAGTTCCCAGCATCCACTACGGACTACGAGAAATAGAATTACACGTGAGTAAATTCTTATTTTCTCTTCCCATCTCCCTCTATTCCTCCATTTCCCTTTTCATCTTCCTATTTGCCCCCCTATTATGCCCTTTCCTATCCCCCGGCTCCCCTGTTCCTTCCTCTTTCCATCTCCCACCCCCATCTCCCTCAATACCTTCCCTCTGCCTATTCTTTCCCCTATTCTCAATATTAATACCGCCCCCTACTGCCCAATATGAAGAGCTGACAGAAAGTTTCAAGGATGCATCCCACTGACAGCTGAGTAGAAGTGATGTTGCAAAGAGCTGTCAGCAGGGGGCGTGCTGTTCGCTGCCACTGATCATGCTGTATGCAGACATATAGCATGATTATATAATAAATAAGCCTGACTGTAACTAATTCTGGTTACTAGAAGTCACCTCACACTTATGCGACGTGTATAACCGCATGTGACCCACAGCCTTTACATTCATACAGCCAGGAACTCCCTGGGACTTCTAATATCCTTATCATTTCTTCTTCAACTTTAACGGTTTGCTCTCTGGGCTGTGAACACAATGTTTGTGCTGGCCTGCGTGGCTGTAGCTTAGCTACCATAGGTGCTGGCAGTGCAGCTGCTATGGGGCCCAAAGCTGAGAGGGGCCCACCTTCCATGTCAGTTACATGTGTTATATACATTTTTCGCCAGTGGGTGGTATGTAGGGGTCCTTTCAAAATTTTTCCTTGGGGCCTGCAATATATCTAGTATGCCCCTGGACCTGCTCATTGTAGTGTGGTATAAAATGAATTAGAGGGCATTGTAATGTTATATAATATGAACCGGGGCACTGTAATGAGGCACAATATGAACGGGGAGCACTATATATCGTGATGTGAATTGGGGGTACTGTGCGGCATAATGTGTACTGGGAGCTCTGAAATGTGACATAGGGTGAACTTAAGCATTACTACGATTCATAAAAGAAACTAGGGCACTACTATGGGGCATAACATTAAATAAGGCTCTACTATGGTTCAGACAATGAACTAGGGCACTATTATAGGGCATAAAATTAACAACTGCTGCGGAGAGGTGTCTCTCTAGAAGCATTGGGACGGGGCCCCTTCAAAATGTTGCTATGAGGCCCACAAAGTTCTGGCTACGAACCTCCTGGACTGAGAACTGTAGTTACCTCTATGAAGCATATGCTTTTCTGCAGACCCTAATACAGTACATGGGTAAAATTAAAGACAATCAGGATTATAAAAATGTGGACGTCATGAGAATACTTGTATGTTGCCTATTTACAGGTCAAATAGTTCCTTATGCATGTCTGCCCAACATTGTAATTACATGTCAGGAGACATAAAAATGGATTGGGTTAAATCCTAAATCTGCTGAATATTTTTCTGGCGCGGCGTCTCGTATGACCCTTTATATAGGCTGATCTTTTGTTACTGTCCTTATTTCAACCCAAGAGGTCTTTGATCGGCTTAATCGCGTACTCTGTAACGTCACCATCCTATCATCTTTTATATGTAACAGAGCCTATTAGATATATGTGGTTAATTATGACAATGGCCAAAGGAAATGGCTTATTAAATGTATTTGATAAATTTGCATTAAAACATATGGGCAGAATCTATTCTGACCAAGTGATCTTATTTTCTTGCATATTTTTTATTTATCCGTATTTGAAGGAAGTAGCATAGTGCTATCCATGTTATACAGTTTTATTTATATGGGCAGCGCCACCTAGTGACCAATTTGTCAGTAAATGGCGCATACATTTATTTAATAAAATGTAGTTCTATCAATCCAGCATATTCCACTGCGCTTTACAATTAGGAATACATTAAATCATATACAGTATAGGGCAACAGCTATCAGACTTTGTTTTATAGTATAATATGTATATAATAACTTTGTGTAAGTGTAATTAACACATGCCTTCATAGTGCTAATTAAGGTATGTAGCTATTCAGAGAAGAAGTACTTACCTTTTGATGGTCCACCCATGTGCTGAGGTATCTTGGTCCCCTGGGGCACTTCTAACAAGTCCTCAGTGGGGCTTTTCTCCAATCGCGGACTCAGTTTAAGCGTACACGCGAGCAAGAGTCCGCACCTGCACAATTGACGGTTACAGTTGTCTTGACACTGGATATGAGTCGATAATTTTGCACATGCCCAGTAAGCACTACCACTGTTATCAGTACGGTGCCTGTGTGAGATGGAAATTGAGCATGTGACGTACAACTTTTGCCCAGAATCACGGACAGGTAAGTGCAGCAGGACGCCATACTAAGAGGTCATTATGCCTGTATCTATACCTACAGTAGGCTCGCGGAGTGAGGTAAATTTATAGGCCCGGTTCAGACCTGATCACTCCTCTGCGAACTTGCAGAGGTTTGCGATCACATAGTTGCCGCCCAAACAGAGTGAATACCCGCCCTCTGCAAGTCTGCGTACACCTTGCTATGCGTACGCCGGTCTGCTGTAAATCCATTCTCAACTCACTCACCATCTATTATTTTTTCCAATCTGTGCGTAGCCCAGGACCTACAGTGTGATAACAACAGGCTGTTAGGTCCCGGACCCTCCCTGAAATCTCTTGGGTATACCTACGTTTTTCTTGACACTCCCAGAAAACGTCCATTTACCACCCCCAAACGCCTGCTTCCTGTCAGTCAACTTGCACACGCCTTGCGATCAAAGAAGACGCAGGATTCTTTGGCCTCGCGCATGCGCATTAAGATCCGTATGCATGCGCAGTCGATCGATAATCGGTTGCCCTGCGAAATCGCAGCATTCAGGTCTGAATCGGGCCCTATGTTCGCAGCAGGCTGGCGGTCCACAATCTGCTGCCGGGCTCCCCGACTGTCCTGGCTCAGGACGCCAGTACCAGCAATACACCCCTGAAAGTAGCCCTGCATATGTGTCTATCTATCTATCTATCTATCTATCTATCTATCTATCTATCTATCTATCTATCTATCTATCTATCTATCTATCTATCTATCTCCTCATGTCTATCTATCTATCTATCTATCTATCTATCTATCTATCTGTCTATCTCTTTCAATACTCTCCTTCTGCACTAGAGAATTTCTTCAGATTATAATAGATAGTGGGCTGCTACTCTCACTAGGGCCCTCATTCCGAGTTGTTCGCTCGCTAGCAGTTTTTAGCAGCAGTGCAAACGCTAGGCCGCCGCCCTCTGGGAGTGTATCTTAGCTCTGCAGAAGTGCGAATGAAAGGATCGCATCGCTGCTACAAAGAAAGATTGTGCAGTTTCTGAGCAGCTCGAGACTTACTCCTACCTTGCGATCACTTCAGACTGTTTAGTTCCTGTTTTGACGTCACGAATACGCCCTGCGTTCGCCCAGCCATGCCTGCGTTTCCCCAGGCAAGCCCGCGTTTGTATCTGACATGCCTGCGTTTTTACACGCACTCCCCGAAAACGGTCAATTACCACCCAGAAACACCCACTTCCTGTCAATCACTCTGCGGCCAGCAGTGCGATTGAAAAGCGTCGCTAAACCTTGTGTGAAACTGCATCGGCTTTTGTGAAAGTACGTTGCGCGTGCGCATTGAGCCGCATGCGCAGAAGTGCCGATTTTTAGCCTGATCACCGCGCTGCGAACAGCAGCTAGCGATCAACTCGGAATGAGGGCCTAAGTTCCCCGTTAGCCGGATCTAAAAAGAATTATACACAGCAATAGTGAGTTAGCGCCCCAATGTTACAGATATAGCTGGATCTGCATCAATTGGTGGTCAGACCCTTCAGGTTCAGTATAACTCCTCAGAGTCCATTTAAACAGATACTATATGTTCCAATTTCACATATTTATTAAGTCAATTTTGCATAAAATCATACACGCAAAAAATGTGATAAAACAGTGCCTGTATTTTTACAGAAATTCCTCCTCCTGACTTCTTGCTAGAAAGATGGGAGATCACAATTGTAAGAAAAACCTGACGCATTTCGTCTCTTGGTGAGACTTCATCAGGGGTATATCTTTAGAAGAAAAAAAATGATCTGAACATCAATTGTGTATATACTATGAACACTTTGAGCCAGTTAATGAGACATGAGATTCATTGTCCATATCTATGCAACCGGACTCTTTGTTAATAATACCCCTTCAATACTTTAGTTTTGAAGCTAAGCAAGGAGACCTAGGGCCCTTTGACATAGAATCAGCCTGCAAACCTAACATATGTAACATACAGTGGGCGGAGCTTGGCCTGTCGTCCCAGCATTTACAGCACTGAGCAGGGCAGCATCCGTGGCGGGACGGGGCAGAGGAGGAGGCGGATTATTCTCCTCAGCACCAGCATTTTCACAGCATCAATCTGGAGAAGCCCAGAGGTGCGGCCTGACAAAGATTGCCATTATTCTTTATATTCCGTAGCGAAGCACAGGTATTCAGCTGGTGTGTGTTTATGTATGTATGTATGTATTATATATATATATATATATATATATATATATATATATATATATATATATATATATATATATATATATATATATATATATATATATATATATATATATATATATATATATATATATATATTAGCTGTGAGGTGGACCTTGAGACAACACGCCAGGGTTTGATCGGATAGTATCTTCTGACTCCATCCGAATTGCCCTTTTATATTTGTGAAATCCAAACAGGAGTTTTTGGAAGGAAACACACGGATGCACTACTGACTTACTTCGGCCAACATCCATGATTTGATGGTCTGTTAGTATCTACAGGAATACACTCTCAGCGAATTCATGCTCTGTCTGTATTTCTTTTGGTGAAGCCATTCTTTGATTTACACACCTGATGAAGTCCTAAGGGACGAAACGCGTTGGTTTCAACGATTGTGCGTTTCCTTAAATCGGTGAACAGATCATACATGCTTTCTCATGCTGAGGAATAAGTACTTCACCTAATGATTGAAAACACCTTATAATAGATTATCAGAAATAAATGTATTACTTAAGTGACATGTGTGATCCTGTGATTCATGTTATGGAAGTATATATGTAACATGTTTTTTAATAAATGATTTTATAATATAAGATATCTGTGGTGGTCAAGCTCCCAAGAGAACCCTTGTTTTTTGTCCATTCTATGAGCAGTACTCCTTCTGACAGGGGGTATTTCTCAGTGGTTTGAGCTATCAGACAATAGCGCAATTAAGGGGTCTTAATTTCCTTTTTTTCTATATATATATATATATATATATATATATATATATATATATATATATATAATTTTTTTTTTTTTTTTTTTATATAAAACTTCATTTAAAAGGGGAAAAAAAACCTATTTCTGTATGAGTGATCTTTCATAAGGATTGCTGGGTTTTCCAAGATAGTCATTTCATAATTTTGAGCATCATACCTAAAGTATACTACAGTAAATGATAAAACAACTCGTTTCCTTTTACATTACATAATCTAGCAGTGCTCCTCACAGTGGAAAGAGGGATAGCAATCTATTTACTGCGCCTGGGAAAGAGAGAAAGTGGAGAGAGAGAGAAACTAGCAACCAACCAGCTCCTGTCACTTTTCAAACACAGCCTGTAACATGGCAGTTAGGAGCTGATTGGCTGGTACTTTGGGATAGATGTTCTAAGCCGTGGAGAGAGAGAAACTACCAACCAATCGGCTCCTAACTGCCATGTTACAGGCTGTTTGAAAAATTACAGGAGCTGGTTGGCTGGTAGTTTATCTCTCTCCATTTTATCTCTCTCTCTCCCCAAGGCTTTAGTACATAGGCCCCTGTGTTAGAGAAGCTACTTGCAAGTATAATTGGTAGGAGGGGATGTAGTTACAGTATGTGACCGGCGGTCTCACAATACCGACCCCCCTCTAAATCCCAACAGTCGGCATGCCGACTAGCAGGGACAATTCCCGTGCCCGCAGCGTGGCGAGCGTAGCGACCCCACAAGGGGCTTCGTTGTAACCACTGCCGGGATCCTGCGGTCGGTATGCTGACCGCCGGGATCCTCCGCGCCTGTAACTCATTCCAAACCTGTTACCTATAAGCTGTTCATTCTCCTTTTCTCCTTTGAAGAGCAGTTGGCTTGTGTCTTGCCAATTTTTCTTTTCTTTTTGTGACCCTGATCTGCTCCCTATTAGTTACCAAATAGGTATTTATACAATTAGATTGTATCCTATACTGCTTGTAAATTTAAAAAAGGGGAAAAAAATATTTAAAAAAATATTTCCTCGTCGCATTGTTCTCTGTGACTTAGACGATGACAAAGGCAACGATATGTGTATATTCTTTTTCTTCTAAATTTGATTTCCAGAAAGGCTGTGGTCTGACTGCTCAAAAAAAAGGGGACTGGAATGTTTTTGGTTTCATCCGATTACGATGTAATTAGAACTCCGTGAGTCTCATCTGCCCTGTCTGTAATCAGCTCCACCAACCAGAATCTTCCCTCTCTCTTGCCGGAGTACGCTGACTGGCCTGCGATGCCGATTGGGGGAAAATGAGCCTAATCTGCAGTCTGCTTTCCCAAAATATCTTGATTTGGAGCAATTTAGAACCATTTTAAGGAACACTCTTGCCTTTCAAGCAATTTAGGGTTGGTCGTTAGGTTTCTCTAATCAGCTATGACATCTCTGAGGTCTGCTAGGTATTTTCGGCATACTGATCCTCAAAGCACTAACTGAAATTCTCTTTCCATGTGATGCTATTTTCATCCATACTTTCTGGAAAGGCCAACCTGTAGCAACGCCTCTTTATGCTGGGGAGAGGGGGGGGGTGAACACGCTTTTGTTTGTGTGCCAAAATGTTCAAACTTTTTTTTTTTTCCAGTATTAACTCCTTAGTCTTCATGCCGGCTTCTATTTTTGCCTTAATGCACAGATCTGTAAGTTGCCACGGCAATTTGAAACTACAATTAAAATTGTGGCTGTTGGATGTTAGAAGTATGGGGGATCGGGGGTGGTGGTGTGGGGGGGTAAAATGCACTTATTTAAAATGTAAATTCTGTCCAAAGGCACATCAAACCACTCGGCGGACTTCCGTTAATCCACCAACTAGCTGTTTCAAGCCTTAATGCACACTGTTTTACATGTTAACGGTTTTGATGTTTAAGTCCGACGCTGACCCTTCACATCTGCTCTTTTCACAGTAGGAATCTCCACTTACTGCAACCTGTCAGAACAGATTACCAGTGACAAAGCGCAGGACCCGCATTGGCTGCATTTTAGTTCCTGATCAGAATTATTTCTTCCACAAACAATCACATTGGTTAAAATGTTACATCTGCTACTTTTTTGGGGTGGAGGGGGGGGGGGGGGTGGAAATTGCTGGCAGAACTGAGGTTCATCAGTAAAAAGGCACATGTAATTTGTCATTTGTTTTTCATAAAAATCTAATTAGCGTAGATATATTTCCTAGGCTATTCATATAGTCTGGCGCGTTTGTGCTAGATTGTAGATGCTTCGATATTGACGAGATTTCACCGTCTGACTTCTATTCAATAAGCAGAATTTGTTTGTGGCTGTAGACATTCCGGCCCTTGCTGGTCACCTTCCATGATGCCGCAGAAAAGGAATGTTCTAGCTGTTTTGTATTGTGTGCGTTGTGTAAACCTTTGTGCGTTGGAGACTTAATGATCGCTTTACATGCTGGTGGTTCTTTGCCTGCCTCTATGTACTAATGAAGGATTATACACAATGGGGGTTATTCAGAGACGGACGCAGATCGCTGCATACGCAGCAAGATCTGCATCCATCTCACATGCTGGGGGGCCGCCCATCACAGGGCAAGTCCGCCCAACGTGTGTGAGGTGCCACCTTTACTATTACATTGCGGATGCATCGAATTAAGGTTGACCTGTAGCAGTGCCGCCATTTTTTGTAATCGGAGCGGCTTCTTGTGATGTCACGCAGCCGCCCCTGAAACCGCTACCGTCACGCCCCTGTTCGGGCCGCCGCACCTGCGAAATGGCACATCGCCGCCCACCCAACATCCGCCGCTATCAATCATGTTGCGGACGCATCCTTCGGGGACAGTAACAGTACAGGTTTTAAAGATATCCGTGCTTGGGTACAAGTGCTGTAATTAGTATCTCAATTATTTTGGAATAAAATGATGGTATACACCCTTTTTGCAAATATCTTTAATAGCCGCTAGCTAACCTGGTCTCCATATCATCTACCCCCCCCCCCCCTGTGTGTCTCCAGCCTCATGCCTCCCCCTCCCCCCCCCCCCCCCCCCCCCCGTGTGTGTCACCAGCCTCATGCCCCCCCGTGTGTCACCAGCCTCATGTCCTCCCCCATGTGTCACTAACCTCCAGCCTCATGCCCTCCTCCCCGTGTGTCTCTACACAGCCTCATGCACTGTTTCCCTGTAATGCTTGACAGCCTCAGTGTCTCTCCATAGCCTCTGGCTCCTACCCCCCTGTGTGTCTCTCCATACACTCATGGCCGCCATCTTTCATCCCTGTGCCCCTCCTCCTCCTCCATTTCAGAGTGGTGTTGTCAGTAGGTGGGCACAGTTGGTGGAAAGAGTCATTGGGGAATGTGCCATGGGTGGGGGTTGGGCACAAGTTGGGTGCTGCACCAGCATTAGGGGCACTAAAGACTATCTAGCAGCCATTGAATGCTTTGGCAAAAGGGGCAGTGTGCTACAAAAGGACCAGAGGTGTTTAGCTATTAAGCCTAGGGAAGTCATTAATTTGGAGAATATTAATATGTGTGTTTTTACCTGTTTGTTGATTTCAGTGTCTTTCTCCCCTCCAGGCTAACACAGCTGAAAGTATGTGAGTAATCAAAGCAAGAGCACCTGTCAGGAGTCTATGGTATATAAGGTCTGTTTGTGCCATTTGTCTGTATGACAGATGCCGGAAAAGCTGTCCGGTGGCTACAGAGAAGGTCTCTGTTAGTAACAAGGCCAGGAATATTTTACCGTGAAATGGTTACTGCTCTTTGGTTATCCTGACAACCTAAAACCGTGGTGAAGTAGTCCAGAGTCTGTGTCTGTGTGTGTGTGTGTGTGTATATCCCTAAACAGTTGTATTTCAACAACTTCCTCTCCTGGTCCTCAAATCCCTGACGTCTCTTCCCGCCTCCTAAGTTACCTCTCTTCTTTTGCCTGTTTCCATCTTGCCCACTTTAATTTATCCCTCTTATCAGGCATTGTCCCCTCTGCATTACAGCATGGCCTGGTCTCTTCCATTCTTAAAAACCTACCTTTGATGCAACTTACACTCTACAACTATTGACTCATCTCGCTCCAACCTTTTGCCTCCAAGCTCCTTGAGTATATTGTTTAGAACTGCCTAACCACCACCTTTCTTTTCTTCCACCCCCTGCTTTACCTATTTCAGTCTGGCTTTTGTTCTACCCGTGCCAATGAAACTACCCTCACAAGGGCCACTACTCTCTGCCAATTCTCCTTAATCTCTCCACTGCTTTTGATACTGCAAATCTTTCACTCACTTGATGTACCTGATACTGCCCTCTCCTGGCTGTCCTACCGGGTGTAGTATGGTATGCCGGGTTGCGGTATGAAAGATTGATAGTGTCTAGTTAGACAGTCAATAGATAGAAACCGTATGTTAGACAGACATTAGGTCGACAGGGTCAAAAGGTCGACAGGGTCAAAAGATCGACATGAAAATGGTCAACATGAATAAGGTAGACACCATGTTTTTTGCATTTTTGTGGTTTGTGTGGATAGTTTTGTCATCTGGGACCCCCAATTGTAGAAAGGCATACCCTCGCGGGGATCGCCTCGCTCGCCACGCTTCGGGCACAGTGGCTCGCTGCGCTCGCCACAAGGTTTATAACCAACTCAATGCCGACATGGATAGAGAAAGTATGAAATAGTCCAAAAACATGTTAAATAAAAAAAAAACATTTGTCTACCTTTTTTATGTCGACCATTTTCATGTCGACCTTTTGACCTTGTCGACCTAATGTCTGTCTAACATATGGTGTCTGTCTATTGACTGTCTAACTAGACACTGTTTATCTATCAAACGGATATCGGTATGCCGGCGACCAGCATACCGGCGCCCGGGAGCCCGACCGCCGGCATACCGACAGCGTGGCGAGCGCAAATGAGCCCCTTGCGGTCTCGCTGCGCTCGCCACGCTGCGGGCACGGTGGCGCGCTATGCGCGCCACGCTATATTATTCTCCCTCCAGGGGGGTCGTGGACCCCCACGAGGGAGAAAAAGTGTCGGTATGTCAGCTGTTGGGATTCCGGCGCCTGTGTACTGTGCGCCGGGATCCCGACAGCCGGCATACTGAAGACCTCCCGTCCTACCTCTCTGACTGTTCCTTCTCCATCTCTTCTCGTGACAAAACACGTCCGTCCCCTCTACATTTCCACTAACTGTTGTTGTCACCCAAGGTTCTGTTCTTGGACCTCACCTGTACTCCCTCTGTGCGCCCTCTTTAGGTGATCTTATCACTCTTTTGGCCTCCAGTATAATCCCTATGCTGATGACACTCAGGTGTACTTTCCACACCTGGCCTCTACCTCTTTCTTCAACTATCTCTTCTCTATCCCTTCTTAGATGTCCAGGCACTTTCTTAATCTTAACATGTCTATTGACCGCACCCACCATCTTCAAATCTTCCCCAAAGCCAGCCATCTCTCGTCCTAACCCTTGGTTCCATGCTCACTATCTACCACATCTGTGTTACTCTTGTCTGTCTGCCAGACCCCTTTAGAATGTAAGCTCACACGAGCAGGGCCCTCTTCCATCATGTGCTTTTCCTTCTCTTACTTATACTATCATCTACTCCATACTCCCTAGAACGGCACCTAGCTCTTGGGTTCTGCCACCCTGTTTCTTATTTGGTTTTGACAGCTGATGCAGCAATGTGTGTAAACCATATACTTGATCAGCATGTTCTTGTATTGCACAGTAATGTTTTTTTTGTTGTCTTGTTTATGTGCTTTGGGTCTAATTCATGTTTGTATGCAAATGCAGTTGCGATTCTATAGGCACACTCCGAAAACGGCCATGATACGCATGTGTTTTCCCAACCACTCTTCTTGAACTCCTCGTTAACACTTCCAACGGCCACTTCCTGTCTGTCACTCAGTTCTCAGTGTGAGTGGGATCGCAGCGGCACCCTTGCGCATGTGCATTGCAACTACAGCACACGCGCAGTTTGCCGATAATCGCTCAGTTGCATGAACATCGGCCATTACGTACAAACATGAATTAGGCCTTTTGTTAGGTGCTGCAGAACCCTTGCGGCGCCAAATAAATAAAGGATAACAATAATACTGATAGACTCTTTCTGCCTTTATTTTTCTTTTTTTCCCACGTTAACATACATTTGGCCGATAGGAAACATAAATAAAATGTCAAACATCTCAAATATTTATAAGCCATGGGAATGTTCTCGTATATGTATTTTTTTTATGTTATTAGTCACTATTTATATAAAACAACTTGTATTTTAGGTTTAATGGCACTTTAATTTGCTGTTAAAACACAAGCTGCTTTTCGGCACATTAAATGTGAAAGCTATTACTGTATAACAGAATAGACTCTGGGAGATTAGCTTTTAATAATTAAGTGAATTTGTCCAAAGCAAACAAACATGGCCTGCTGGCTAGACTTGCTGAAACTGGGGGAAAATATGCATAGTCCGACTTTGCCCAGAGATTCCCCACAAAACTGACTTTTTGTAAATCTGTAGATCCATTTAATAAAAAAACAAAAATTCCTGGGACACGTTGGAACATACCATGTGTAATACTATGTGGTAGTTGGTGCCCTACAACTCCTAGGATATATTTTCTGATCTTGGTTAGAATGTCCTTTATTTTTTATTATGGCGTTTGAAATACTGTAGTTTAAAGCAGCAATTGTACATAGACTTTTTTTTTTCCTTCTTTAAATAAAAAGTTACGTATATCCTAAGCGCAGCTGCCAAGGCCCCTTCCTCTCAAACACGTGTAGAAAATGGCCACCACAGCATCAGTCCAAGGGGGTGATGTATCAAACCAAAGAGAGAGGTAAAGTACCAATCAATCAGCACCTGTAATTTTTCAATCACATCCTGTAAAGTGACAGAAGCTGATTGGTTGGTACTTTATATTTCTGTACTGTAACTTTCTCCAAGCTTTGCTAAATATCCCCCCTGCCAACCCCCAAGTCCTGATCCAATGGTCTGGGACCGGTTTATTTAATGGTCTATGAGATATGTGACCACTAAACGGGAGTGGTCATGTGATATGCGGCCGTGGCCAGCTAGGTGTTTCGTGACAGCACTGTCTGGCCCCGCCCCCGAAGTGTCCTCCTGCTGCTCCTGTCACCATGGCAGAGACGTACCTTTCTCTGACCACCAGGCAACCTCATTGCCGAATGTCCGAGAGGGGGGCTTAAGGGTGGCTATTACTACATACAGTTCTGTAGGCCCTTGGGGGAAGGCAGTGAACAATATTTATATTTGTCTGACACCTGGAACAAGGTGGGGGTTCTTGTCCCAGTGGGGTACTATGGACACTGGAGGGTGGAGGGGCTATGCCACTAGGGATCTAGTACAATTAGTTACAACTAGTAGGGTAAGAGGGTAACACTACTAGTTTGGCCAACCACTTCCCGTTACCACCCCCTAAAGCTGTCTTCCTGTCACTCACGTTGCGACTAATTCCTCGTTGCAACAGCTATAGCAATTCAGTCACTGCGCTTGCGCAATAAGAAACAATCAACCAATTTGCATACAATAGCCACCCTCCGACTGCATCTGAATTGGGCCCATTATTATCCAAGTCTACCATAAAGAGAGGACTTCGCCAAATCAAATCCAGAGGGATCCCCACAATGTGCAAACCATTCATATTTTTGTTCATTCCCTTGAAATAAAGCTGAAAGTCTGCACTTCAATTGCGTCTCCATTGTGTCATTTCAAATCAGTTGTGGTAGCTTACAGAGACAAAATTAGGAAACTTGTGTCAGTGTCCAAATATGTATGGACCTATCTATATAACCTATTTAAAATAAAAATGTTTGTACCTGCACTGTTGGTCCAGGAGACTGTGAGCTCCTCTATTCTGCCTCCGCGCCTCAGTCCCTGTCCTCGGACTCCTGAGCTCCATGGTATCGACAAGGGTTCCCCACATCTCTATAGTCCAGGGAGAAGAGGTGTAGCCACCCCACAGTATCCTGAACTGGCAGCCGCTGGTGGGACAGGCAATGGCTATAAGGCAGGCATGTCCAAACTGCGGCCCTCCAGCTGTTGTGAAACTACATATCCCAGCATGCCCTGACAGTTTTGCTGTCAGAGAATGCTAAAGATGTGTCGGGGCATGCTGGGATGTGTAGTTTCTCAACAGCTGGAGGGCCGCAGTTTGGACATGCCTGCTATAAGGGCTCTCTGGCAGCGTAGCCATCAAACTGCTACACAGGAACCAAGAGGACTACCATAGCAGCAGCCACAGAGATTTTGTCCGGTGTCATGGCCACTCTTCCTCTTGAAGCACATTTTGGCCAGAGTGGCGAGCCAGGAAGTGGGGCAAAGTCTCTGGAAGAATTTTTGGGTGCGATATCTAAAGGTTAGATACCTCCCCTAGACTTCCAAATGGCAGTGACGGAAATGTGGCTGAGCCTCTTCTCCCTGACAGCACATAGACGGAGGTGTTGGACCGTGTGTGTACTATTGGCGGTGGCATATGGCAGAGTGTAGGTACACACCAGCAGATGTCCTGAGACAATGACAAGCCCAGTACTTAACCAGTTGGCTGGTTTATTCGGCAGTAATGTGATTTGTACAGCTATGCTCACAGTTATACTTTCTCTGACGTCCTAAGTGGATGCTGGGACTCCGTAAGGACCATGGGGAATAGCGGCTCCGCAGGAGACTGGGCACAACTAAAGAAAGCTTTAGGACTACCTGGTGTGCACTGGCTCCTCCCACTATGACCCTCCTCCAGACCTCAGTTAGAATCTTGTGCCCGGCTGAGCTGGATGCACACTAGGGGCTCTCCTGAGCTCCTAGAAAAGAAAGTATATTTTAGGTTTTTTATTTTCAGTGAGATCTGCTGGCAACAGACTCACTGCTACGAGGGACTAAGGGGAGAAGAAGCGAACCTACCTGACTGGAGATAGTTTGGGCTTCTTAGGCTACTGGACACCATTAGCTCCAGAGGGATCGAACACAGGACCCGACCTCGATCGTTCGGTCCCGGAGCCGCGCCGCCGTCCCCCTTACAGAGCCAGAAGCAAGAAGCGGTCCTGGAAATCGGCGGCAGAAGACTTCGGTCTTCACCAAGGTAGCGCACAGCACTGCAGCTGTGCGCCATTGCTCCTCATGCACACCTCACACTCCGGTCACTGATGGGTGCAGGGCGATGGGGGGGGCGCCCTGAGCAGCAATATAAAACACCTTGGCTGGCAAATCTACACAATGTATAGTCATATAGGCTATATATGTGTAAAATACCCCTGCCAGAATCCATAAAAAAAAGCGGGAGAAAAGTCCGCCGAAAAAGGGGCTGGGCTATCTCCCTCAGCACACTGGCGCCATTTTTTCTTCACAGTGCAGCTGGAAGACAGCTCCCCAGGCTCTCCCCTGTAGTTTTCAGGCTCAAAGGGTTAAAAAGAGAGGGGGGGCACTAAATGTAGGCGCAATATTGTGTATATAAGCAGCTATTGGGAAAAATCACAGTTACAGTGTTAATCCCTGCATTATATAGCGCTCTGGTGTGTGCTGGCATACTCTCTCTGTCTCCCCAAAAGACTTTGTGGGGTCCTGTCCTCAGTCAGAGCATTCTCTGTGTGTGTGCGGTGTGTCGGTACGGCTGTGTCGACATGTTTGAGGAGGATATGTGGAGGCGGAGCAGAGGCCTATAAATGTGATGTCGCCCCCTGCGGGGCCGACACCAGAGTGGATGGATAAGTGGAAGGTATTAACCGACAGTGTCTACTCCTTATGTAAAAGGCTGGATGACATAACAGCTATGGGACAGCCGGCTTCTCAGCCCGCGCCTGCCCAGGCGTCTCAAAGGCCATCAGGGGCTCAAAAACGCCCGCTACCTCAGATGGCAGATACAGATGTCGACACGGAGTCGGACTCCAGTGTCGACGAGGTTGAGACATATACACAATCCACTAGGAACATCCGTTGCATGATCTCGGCAATGAAAAATGTGTTACACATTTCTGACATTAACCCATAGTACCACAAAAAAGGGGTTTTATGTTTGGGGAGAAAAAGCAGCCAGTGTTTTGTTCCCCCATCAGATGAGTGAATGAAGCGTGGGTTCCCCCGATAAGAAACTGGTAATTTCTAGAAAGTTACTGATGACGTACCCTTTCCCGCCAGAGGATAGGTCATGTGGGGGGATATCCCCTAGGGTGGATAAGGCGCTCGCACGTTTGTCAAAAAAGGTGGCACTGCCGTCTTAGGATACGGCCACTTTGAAGGAGCCTGCTGATAAAAAGCAGGAGGCTATCCTGAAGTCTGTATATACACACTCAGGTTCTATACTGAGACCTGCAATTGCCTCAGCATGGAGAGTGCTGCTGCAGCGCGGTCTGATACCCTGTCAGATAATATTGATACCCTAGACAGGGATACTATTTTGCTAACCATAGAGCATGTTAAAGACGTCGTCTTTTATATATGAGGGATGCACAGAGAGATATTTGCTGGCTGGCATCCAAAATTAATGCAATGTCCATTCTGCCAGGAGGGTATTAGGGACCCGGCAGTGGACAGGTGATGCTGGCTTTAAAAGGCACATGGAGATTCTGCCTTATGAAGGTGAGGAATTGGTTGAGGATGGTCTTTGGGACCTCGTATCCACAGCAACAGCTGGGGAGGAAAAAAATTTACCTCGGGTTTCCTCACAGCCTAAGAAAGCACCGTATTATCAGGTACAGTCCTTTCGGCTTCAGAAAAGTGAGCGGGTCAAAGGCGCTTCCTTTCTGCACAGAGACAAGGGAAGAGGGAAAAAGCTGCACCAGACAGCCAGTTCCCAGGATCAAAAATCTTCCCCCGCTTCATCTGAGTCCACCGCATGACGCTGGGGCTCCACAGGTGGAGCCAGGTGCGGTGGGGGCGCGTCTCGGGAACTTCAGCAAACAGTGGGCTCGCTCACAGGTGGATCCCTGGGTTCTGCAGGTAGTATCACAGGGATACAAGCTGGAGTTCGAGGCGACTCCCCCTCGCCGTTACCTCAAATCAGCCGTGCCTGCTGCCCTCGGAGAAAGGGGAGGTAGTACTGGCGGCAATTCACAAGCTGTACTTCCAGCAGGTGATAATCAAGGTACCCCTCCTTCAACAAGGCCGGGGTTACTATTCCACAATGTTTGTGGTACCGAAACCAGACGGTTCGGTGAGACCCATTCTAAAATTGAAATCTGTGAACACTTATATACGAAGGTTCAAGTTCAAATGGAATCGCTCAGGGCGGTTATTGCAAGCCTGGACGAAGGGGATTACATGGTATCACTGGACATCAAGGATGCTTACCTGCATGTCCCCATTTACCCTCCTCACCAGGAGTACCTCAAAATTGTGGTACAGGTCTGTCATTACCAATTCCAGACGTTGCCGTTGGTCTGTCCCCGGCACAGAGGGTATTTACCAAGGTAATGGCCGAAATGATGATACTCCTTCGAAAAAAAGGGAGTTATAATTATCCCTTACTTGGACGATCTCCTTTTAAAGGCGAGGTCCAGGGAGCAGTTGTTGGTCGGAGTAGCACTATCTCGGGAAGTGCTACAACAGCACGGCTGGATTCTGAATATTCCAAAGTCGCAGCTGGTTCCTACGACGCGTCTACTGTTCCTGGGTATGGTTCTGGACACAGAACAGGAAAAAGGGTTTCTCCCGGAGGAGAAGGCCAAGGAGTTGTCATCTCTAGTCAGAGACCTCCTAAAACAAATACAGGTGTCGGTGCATCAATGCACGCGGGTCCTGGGAAAGATGGTAGCTTCTTAAGAAGAAAATCCATTCGGCAGGTTCCATGCAAGGATCTTCCAGTGGGATCTGTTGGACAAGTGGTCCGGGTCGCATCTTCGGATGCATCGGCTGATAACCCTGTCTCCAAGGGCCAGGGTGTCGCTGTTGTGGTGGCTGCAGAGTGCTCATCTTCTAGAGGGCCGCAGATTCGGCATACAGGACTGGGTCCTGGTGACCACGGAGGCCAGCCTTCGAGGCTGGGGGGGCAGTCACACAAGGAAGAAACTTCCAAGGACTACGGTCGAGTCAGGAGACTTCCCTATACATAAATATTCGGGAACTAAGGGCCATTTACAATGCCCTAAGTCAGGCTAGACCCTGCTTCAACACCAGCCAGTGCTGATCCAGTCAGACAACATCACGGCGGTCGCCCATGTAAACCAACAGGGCGGCACAAGAAGCAGGATGGCGATGGCAGAAGCCACAAGGATTTTCCGATGGGCGAAAAATCATGTGTTAGCACTGTCAGCAGTGTTCATTCCCGGAGTGGACAACTGGGAAGCAGACTTCCTCAGCAGACACGACCTCCACCCGGGAGAGTGGGGACTTCATCCGGATGTTTTCCAAAAGATTGTACACCATTGGGAAAGGCCACAGGTGGACATGTCGGCGTCCCGCCTCAACAAAAAGCTAAAAATATGTTGCGCCGGGTCAAGGGACCCTCAGGTGATAGCTGTGGACGCTCTGGTAACACCGTAGGTGTACCAGTCGGTGTATGTGTTCCCTCCTCTGCCTCTCAAACCCAAGGTACTGAGAATAATAAGAAGGAGAGGAGTAAGAACTATACTCGTGGTTCCGGATTGGCCAAGAAGAGCTTGGTACCCAGAACTTCAAGAAATGATCTCAGAGGACCCATGGCCTCTGCCGCTCAGACAGGACCTGCTGCAGCAGGGGCCCTGTCTGTTCAAAGACTTACCGCGGCTGCGTTTGACGGCATGGCGGTTGAACACCGGATCCTAAAGGAAAAAGGCATTCCGGAGGAAGTCATTCCTACGCTGATTAAGGCTAGGAAAGAGGTGATCGCAAAACCTTATCACCGCATATGGCAAAAATATGTTGCTTGGTGTGAGGCCAGGAAGGCCCCAACGGAGGAATTTCAACTGGGTCGATTTCTGCACTTCCTACAGTCAGGAGTGACTATGGGCCTAAAATTGGGTTCCATTAAGGTCCAGATTTCGGCTCTGTACATTTTCTTCCGAAAAAGAACTGGCTTCACTGCCTGAAGTTCAGACTTTTGTTAAGGGAGTGCTGCATATTCGGCCCCCGTTTGTGCCTCCAGTGGCACCTTGGGATCAAAACGTGGTGTTGGATTTCCTAAAGTCACATTGGTTTGAGCCACTTAAATCCGTGGAGCTAAAATACCTCACGTGGAAAGTGGTCATGCTGTTGGCCTTGGCGTCGGCCAGGCGTGTATCAGAATTGGCGGCTTTGTCATGCAAAAGCCCTTATCTGATTTTTTTATATGGATAGGGTGGACTTGAGGACTCGTTCCCAATTCCTTCCTAAGGTGGTATCAGTTTTTCATGTGAACCAACCTATTGTGGTGCCTGCGGCTACTTGGGACTTGGAGGATTCCAAGTTACTGGACGTAGTCAGGGCCCTGAAAAATATATGTTTCCAGGACGGCTGGAGTCAGGAAAACTGACTCGCTATTTATCCTGTATGCACCCAACAAGCTGGGTGCTCCTGCTTCTAAGCAGACTATTGCTCGCTGGATCTGTAGCACGATTCAACTTGCACATTTTGCGGCTGGACTGCCGCACCCTAAATCTGTAAAAGCCCATTCCACGAGGAAAGTGGGCTGCTCTTGGGCGGCTGCCCGAGGGGTCTCGGCTTTACAAATTTGCCGAGCTGTTACTTGGTCGGGTTCAAACACTTTTGCAAGAGTCTACAAGTTTGATACCCTG
The DNA here is from genome assembly GCF_028390025.1 of Pseudophryne corroboree. Lineage (NCBI taxonomy): Eukaryota > Metazoa > Chordata > Amphibia > Anura > Myobatrachidae > Pseudophryne > Pseudophryne corroboree. The sequence goes on along the minus strand of NC_086449.1, from coordinate 780,065,327 downwards.
GCTGAGGAGGACCTAGAGTTTGCTCATTCGGTGCTGCAGAGTCATCCGCACTCTCCCGCCCATTTGGGAGCTTTGGTATAATCCCCATGGTCCTTACGGAGTCCCAGCATCCACTTAGGATGTCAGAGAAAATAAGATTTTACTCACCGGTAAATCTATTTCTCGTAGTCCGTAGTGGATGCTGGGCGCCCATCCCAAGTGCGGATTGTCTGCATTACTTGTATATAGTTATTGCCTAACTAGAGGGTTATTGTTGAGCCATCTGTTGAGAGGCTCAGTTATATTTCATACTGTTAACTGGGTATAGTATCACGAGTTATACGGTGTGATTGGTGTGGCTGGTATGAGTCTTACCCGGGATTCAAAATCCTTCCTTATTGTGTCAGCTCTTCCGGGCACAGTATCCTAGCTGAGGTCTGGAGGAGGGTCATAGTGGGAGGAGCCAGTGCACACCAGGTAGTCCTAAAGCTTTCTTTAGTTGTGCCCAGTCTCCTGCGGAGCCGCTATTCCCCATGGTCCTTACGGAGTCCCAGCATCCACTACGGACTACGAGAAATAGATTTACTGGTGAGTAAAATCTTATTTCTCTATCGTCCTAGTGGATGCTGGGGTTCCTGAAAGGACCATGGGGAATAGCGGCTCCGCAGGAGACAGGGCACAAAAAGTAAAGCTTTAGGATCAGGTGGTGTGCACTGGCTCCTCCCCCTATGACCCTCCTCCAAGCCTCAGTTAGGTTTTTGTGCCCGGCCGAGAAGGGTGCAATCTAGGTGGCTCTCCTAAAGAGCTGCTTAGAAAAGTTTAGCTTAGGTTTTTTATTTTACAGTGAGTCCTGCTGGCAACAGGATCACTGCATCGAGGGACTTAGGGGAGAAGAAGTGAACTCACCTGCGTGCAGGATGGATTGGCTTCTTTGGCTACTGGACATTAGCTCCAGAGGGACGATCACAGGGTACAGCCTGGATGGTCACCGGAGCCTCGCCGCCGGCCCCCTTGCAGATGCTGAAAAGAGAAGAAGGTCCAGAATCGGCGGCAGAAGACTCCTCAGTCTTCTTAAGGTAGCGCACAGCACTGCAGCTGTGCGCCATTGCTCTCAGCACACTTCACACGGCAGTCACTGAGGGTGCAGGGCGCTGGGGGGGGGGGGGGGGCGCCCTGGGCAGCAATGAAAATCCTTTTTTTGGCAAAAAATACCTCACATATAGCCTCCGGGGCTATATGGAGATATTTAACCCCTGCCAGAATCCATTTTTAAGCGGGAGACGAGCCCGCCGAAAAGGGGGCGGGGCCTATCTCCTCAGCACACAGCGCCATTTCCTCACACAGTTCCGCTGGTCAGGAAGGCTCCCAGGCTCTCCCCTGCACTGCACTACAGAAACAGGGTTAAATCAAGAGAGGGGGGGCAAAATTTGGCGAAATTGTGATTTTATAAAAGCAGCTATAAGGGAGCACTTATTATAAGGCTATCCTTGTAAAATATAGCGCTTTGGTGTGTGCTGGCAAACTCTCCCTCTGTCTCCCCAAGGGGCTAGTGGGGTCCTGTCCTCTATCAGAGCATTCCCTGTGTGTGTGTGCTATATGTCGGTACGTGTGTGTCGACATGTATGAGGACGATGTTGGTGAGGAGGCGGAGCAAATTGCCTGTAATGGTGATGTCACTCTCTAGGGAGTCGACACCGGAATGGATGGCTTATTTATGGAATTACGTGATAATGTCAACACGCTGCAAGGTCGGTTGGCGACATGAGACGGCTGGCAAACAAATTAGTACCTGTCCAGGCGTCTCAAACACCGTCAGGGGCGTTAAAACGTCCTTTTACCTCAGTCGGTCGACAGACACAGACACGGACACTGATTTCAGTGTCGACGGTGAAGAAACAAACGTATTTCCCTTTAGGGCCACACGTTACATGTTAAGGGCAATGAAGGAGGTGTTACATATTTCTGATACTACAAGTACCACAAAAGAGGGTATTATGTGGGATGTGAAAAAACTACCTGTAGTTTTTCCTGAATCAGATAAATTAAAGGAAGTGTGTGATGATGCGTGGGTTCCCCCCGATAGAAAATTATTGGCGGTATACCCTTTCCCGCCAGAAGTTAGGGCGCGTTGGGAAACACCCCTTAGGGTGGATAAGGCGCTCACACGCTTATCAAAACAAGTGGCGGTACCGTCTATAGATAGGGCCGTCCTCAAGGAGCCAGCTGACAGGAGGCTGGAAAATATCATAAAAAGTATATACACACATACTGGTGTTATACTGCGACCAGCGATCGCCTCAGCCTGGATGTGCAGAGCTGGGGTGGCTTGGTCGGATTCCCTGACTAAAAATATTGATACCCTTGACAGGGACAGTATTTTATTGACTATAGAGCATTTAAAGGATGCATTTCTATATATACGAGATGCACAGAGGGATATTTGCACTCTGGCATCAAGAGTAAGTGCGATGTCCATATCTGCCACAAGATGTTTATGGACACGACAGTGGTCAGGTGATGCAGATTCCAAACGGCACAAAGGTGTATTGCCGTATAAAGGAAGAGGAGTTATTTGGGGTCGGTCCATCGGACCTGGTGGCCACGGCAACTGCTGGAAAATCCACCGTTTTTACCCTAAGTCACATCTCTGCAGAAAAAGACACCGTCTTTTCAGCCTCAGTCCTTTCGTCCCTATAAGAGTCATATCTGCCCAGGGATAGAGGAAAGGGAAGAAGACTGCAGCAGGCAGCCCATTCCCAGGAACAGAAGCCTTCCACCGCTTCTGCCAAGCTCTCAGCATGACGCTGGGACCGTACAGGACCCCTGGATCCTACAAGTAGTATCCCAGGGGTACAGATTGGAATGTCGAGACGTTTCCCCCTCGCAGGCTCCTGAAGTCTGCTTTACCAAGGTCTCCCTCCGACAAGGAGGCAGTATGGGAAACAATTCACAAGCTGTATTCCCAGCAGGTGATAATCAAATTACCCCTCCTACAACAAGGAAAGGGGTATTATTCCACACTATATTGTGGTACTGAAGCCAGAAGGCTAGGTGAGACCTATTCTAAATCTAAAAAATTTGAACACTTACAAAGGTTCAAATCAAGATGGAGTCACTCAGAGCAGTGATAACGAACCAGGAAGAAGGGGACTATATAGTGTCCCGGGACATCAGGGATGCTTACCTCCATGTCCCAAATTTGCCCTTCTCACTAAGGGTACTTCAGGTTCGTGGTACAGAACTGTCACTATCAGTTTCAGACGCTGCCGTTTGGATTGTCCACGGCACCCCGGGTCTTTACCAAGGTAATGGCCGAAATGATGATTCTTCTTCAAAGAAAAGGCGTCTTAATTATCCCTTACTTGGACGATCTCCTGATAAGGGCAAAGTCCAGGGAACAGTTGGAGGTCGGAGTAGCACTATCTCGGATACTGCTACAACAGCACGGGTGGATTCTAAATATTCCAAAATCGCAGCTGTTCCCGACGACACGTCTGCTGTGCCTAGGGATGATTCTGGACACAGTCCTGAAAAAGGTGTTTCTCCCGGAAGAGAGAGCCAGGGAGTTATCCGAGCTAGTCAGGAACCTCCTAAAACCAGGAAAAGAGGCTTCCTACGAAGCAATTCCATTCGGCAGATTTCACGCAAGAACTTTTCAGTGGGATCTGCTGGACAAATGGTCCGGATCGCATCTTCAGATGCATCAGCGGATAACCCTATATCCAAGGACAAGGGTGTCTCTCCTGTGGTGGTTACAGAGTGCTCATCTTCTAGAGGGCCGCAGATTCGGCATTCAGGATTGGATGCTGGTGACCACGGAGGCCAGCCCGAGAGGCTGGGGAGCAGTCACACAAGGAAAAAATTTCCAGGGAGTGTGATCGAGTCTGGAGATTTTTCTCCACATAAATATACTGGAGCTAAGGGTAATTTTATAATGCTCTAAGCTTAGCAAGACCTCTGCTTCAAGGTCAGCCGGTATTGATCCAGTGGGAAAAACATCACGGCAGTCGCCCACGTAAACAGACAGGGCGGCACAAGAAGCAGGAGGGCAATGGAAAAAACTGCAAGGACTTTTCGCTGGGCGGAAAATCATGTGATAGCACTGTCAGCAGTGTTTCATTCCGGGAATGGAAACTGGGAAGCAGACTTCCTCAGCAGGCACGACCTCCACCCGGGAGAGTGGAAACTTCATCGGGAAGTTTTTCCACATGATTGTGAACCGTTGGGAAATACCAAAAGTGGACATGATGGCGTCCCGTCTGAACAAAAAACGGGACAGGTATTGCGCCAGGTCAAGAGACCCTCAGGCAATAGCTGTGGACGTTCTGGTAACACCGTGGGTGTACCAGTCGGTGTATGTGTTCCCTCCTCTGCTTCTCATACCTAAGGTACTGAGAATTATAAGACGTAGAGGAGTAAGAACTATACTCATGGCTCCGGATTGGCCAAGAAGGACTTGGTACCCGGAACTTCAAGAGATGCTCACAGAGGACTTATGGCCTCTGCCGCTAAGAAGGGACTTGCTTCAGCAAGTACCATGTCTGTTCCAAGACTTACCGCAGCTGCGTTTGACGGCATGGCGGTGGAACGCCGGATCCTAAGGGAAAAAGGCATTCCGGAAGAGGTCATTCCTACCCTGGTCAAAGCCAGGAAGGAGGTGACCGCACAACATTATCACCACATGGGGCGAAAATATGTTGCGTGGTGTGAGGCCAGGAAGGCCCCACGAAGAAATTTCAACTCGGTCGATTCCTGCATTTCCTGCAAACAGGAGTGTCTATGGGCCTCAAATTGGGGTCCATTAAGGTTCAAATTTCGGCCCTGTCGATTTTCTTCCAGAAAGAATTGGCTTCAGTTCCTGAAGTCCAGAAGTTTGTCAAGGGAGTATTGCATATACAACCCCCTTTTGTGCCTCCAGTGGCACTGTGGGATCTCAACGTAGTTCTGGGATTCCTCAAATCACATTGGTTTAAAACCAGTCAAATCTGTGGATTTGAAGCATCTCACATGAAAAGTGACCATGCTCTTGGCCCTGGCCTGGGCCAGGCGAGTGTCAAATTGGTGGTTTTTTTCTCAAAAAAGCCCATATCTGTTTGTCCATTCGGACAGGGCAGAGCTGCGGACTCGTCCCCAGTTCTCTCCCTAAGGTGGTGTCAGTGTTTCACCTGAACCAGCTTATTGTGGTGCCTTGCGCCTACTAAGGACTTGGAGGACTCCAAGTTGCTAGATGTTGTCAGGGCCCTGAAAATATAGGTTCCAGGACGGCTGGAGTCAGGAAAACTGACTTGCTGTTATCCTGTATGCACCCAACAAACTGGGTGCTCTTGCTTCTAAGCAGACTATTGCTAGTTGGATGTGTAATACAATTCAGCTTGCACATTCTGTGGCAGGCCTGCCACAGCCAAAATATGTAAATGCCCACTCCACAAGGAAGGTGGGCTCATCTTGGGCGGCTGCCCGAGGGGTCTCGGCTTTACAACTTTGCCGAGCGGCTACTTAGTCAGGGGCAAACACGTTTGTAAAATCCTACAAATTTGATACCCTGGCTAAGGAGGACCTGGAGTTCTCTCATTCGGTGCTGCAGAGTCATCCGCACTCTCCCGCCCGTTTGGGAGCTTTGGTATAATCCCCATGGTCCTTTCAGGAACCCCAGCATCCACTAGGACGATAGAGAAAATAAGAATTTACTTACCGATAATTCTATTTCTCGGAGTCCGTAGTGGATGCTGGGCGCCCATCCCAAGTGCGGATTATCTGCAATACTTGTACATAGTTACAAAAATCGGGTTATTATTGTTGTGAGCCATCTTTTCAGAGGCTCCGCTGTTATCATACTGTTAACTGGGTTCAGATCACAGGTTGTACAGTGTGATTGGTGTGGCTGGTATGAGTCTTACCCGGGATTCAAAATCCTTCCTTATTGTGTACGCTCGTCCGGGCACAGTATCCTAACTGAGGCTTGGAGGAGGGTCATAGGGGGAGGAGCCAGTGCACACCACCTGATCCTAAAGCTTTACTTTTTGTGCCCTGTCTCCTGCGGAGCCGCTATTCCCCATGGTCCTTTCAGGAACCCCAGCATCCACTACGGACTCCGAGAAATAGAATTATCGGTAAGTAAATTCTTATTTTTTACTGTCTCTCAGCGTGGAGCAGAGCTTGTGCAGAGCATACAGGTCACCCGCTAGTGACTGTGTGTGTGTAGCGGTGCCGGATGCATGCAGTATCAGTGTGTGAAGGCATTGTGGAATGTGGAGCCCTAACACAGTGACAGCATGGTGCCGCACATGTGCAGAAGTATAGTCTGTCGTTTGAAGCCTCCATAGAGGAACCAACATGGAGGTGTGCAGTACTGCTCTCCAGCTTCAGTGTTTCCAAGTGTGAAACCCCTCCAGGTATATACAGGTGCACAGTGTTTGCATCCATATGGATGCAGGGACTGGGTTAACCCTGTTGTAATGCTTGTCTGTAGTGAATAAAAGGGGGCTCTGTGAACAAACTGTATACCATCTGTACTTCTGAAGATCTCACATGCTCTGATACTCCTGGTACCTTCAGCTGGGAATCCTTTTATGGACATTGTATTGGAGATCATGAAGACCTGCTTGCTTCGACAACACCTGCATCTTCTTGTATCCTATGACTACCGCATAAGTGCCAACTGCTCATCTGGCTGTCCTGAGTTTGAGCCCATGTCTCTGAACCACTGTGGACCGTATGAAAATGTTGGCAACATGCATTGAAAACCTTTCTTCCTATTTCGTTTGGGTCTAAGGTAGTGATGGACATCGTAAGCCAGCCATCGAATGGTGGCTGGGCTTCACCCAACAAAACTTCCGATGGAACAATAACTAACCATCGTATCAAAAGAAGTCGATGCATGTGCAATAGAGACCTACGGGCATTCTCAAAGATAAACAGCTGAATTCAGCTATATTTTAATATCCGATGGCAATCACTTCCATGCCATACGATGGCGGCTGACATTGGAAAGCCACTATCGAATAGGGAAAATGCTACTGTTACAAGAAAATCATTTGTATTAAACCATCTATCCTCAGTCCAAGGCAGTGGGGTAACTACAAATTTTGCGCCCCCACCGACCAAAAAATTTCTTACCTTTCTTACCATGGTGCTTGCTCCTTGTTAGGGGTTCTGCTTGTGACCCCCACCCGGCCGCCACCTCTGCTGTGTCAGCGGGGGCTGCTGTTCGCACCTGCCCCCCTTCATATTATTGAAAATGTCCCTCCCAAAATGGCTGCCACCTCCACTAGCATCCTTAATAACTGTCTCCTCTGAGGCGGTGGCCATTTTGGGGGCGTCATCTCTCCCACAGTGCTGCTCCTTAAGCCGGCGGCTCCTCTCTGCTGCACTGACAGCGGCGTGGTGGCCCAGGACAGTTGTCCCCATTGTACACCCAGCACCCATAAGCCACCGGGGGTCTGCGGTGACTGTTGCTACGCCACTGGTCCAAGGACAAGGATGACCTGGACCTTTCTTACTTACGGTGATTCAAAATTAGCATATGACCCCGGGGAATGTCATGCCATTAATTCTGGCTTTTGGCAGCAATAAGTCATGAATTTCGGAGTACTGAACGTGAATGTTACGTAATACCATTCGGATTCGGTGCATAGCTAAGTAACCTATAACAGCGTAGTAAATAAAATGGCTACGTCGTCCTTATTGTCTGAATTTTGTCAGGCTGGTATCGTGTATAACGCACAAACATTACTACAGTAACTTACTAGGACAGTGTCCTATTTTTCCAATGGTTTTTCAGGGCACACATAGCTGCTGTCAAAGCAATGATAATGAAGTGTTAGGTATTTACCAGTATGCCCTTTATAGGTCTATTAAATAAATATAGCCATGGGTCAAACACTATGCTAACACCAGTTATTTCCATTAACATGTTTTTGGCACAATGTCAGCACCTGTGTGCTGGATCTTACCTGCTTTTTTTTAGTGCTATTTTGTTACATCATGTTTGAGTTTTGTATTTACTACTCTTAATTGGTAGTAGTGTTTTGACTGAGAGAGTAAATTGATTTGTATTGGTTTATATTAAATTGTATAATTTTAGTTTAATTTTTTTTTGGTATCTGGACTCTAGGTCGACACCCATTAGGTCGACACACACATTGGTCGACAGTGGATAGGTTGACACTAGAAATATGTCGACACGGTCATTAGGTCGTCATGAACAAAGTCGACATGCAAAAAGGTCGATGTGAGGTTTTGTTTTTGTTTTTCTCTAACGTCCTAGTGGATGCTGGGAACTCCGTAAGGACCATGGGGAATAGCGGGCTCCGAAGGAGGCTGGGCACTCTAGAAAGATCTTAGACTACCTGGTGTGCACTGGCTCCTCCCACTATGACCCTCCTCCAAGCCTCAGTTAGATTTCGTGCCCGGCCGAGGTTGGATGCACACTAGGGGCTCTCCTGAGCTCTTAGAAAGTTATAGTCTTAGAATTTGTTCTTTTCAGTGAGACCTGCTGGCAACAGGCTCACTGCAGCGAGGGACTAAGGGGAGAAGAAGCGAACTCGCCTGCTTGCAGCCGGATTGGGCTTCTTAGGCTACTGGACACCATTAGCTCCAGAGGGATCGACCGCAGGCCCAGCCTTGATGTTCGGTCCCGGAGCCGCGCCGCCGTCCCCCTTACAGAGCCAGAAGCAAGAAGATGGTCCGGAAAATCGGCGGCATGAAGACTCAGTCTTCACCAAGGTAGCGCACAGCACTGCAGCTGTGCGCCATTGCTCCTCTCACACACTTCATACTCCGGTCACTGAGGGTGCAGGGCGCTGGGGGGGGGCGCCCTGAGGCAGCAATAAAAACACCTTGGCTGGCAAAAATACCTCAATATATAGCCCCAGGGGCTATATATGAGGTAAATACCCCTGCCAGAAGTCCATAAAAAACGGGAGAATAGGCCGCGAAAAAGGGGCGGAGCCTATCTCCTCAGCACACTGGCGCCATTTTCCCTCACAGCTCCGTTGGAGGGAAGCTCCCTGGCTCTCCCCTGCAGTCTGCAAGGGTTAAAAAAAGAGAGAGGGGGCACTAAATTTAGGCGCAGTATACATTATATATATATAGATATAAAGCTATAGGGGACATAACTCAGTTAGTCCCTGCAGTATATAGCGCTCTGGTGTGTGCTGGCATACTCTCACTCTGTCCCCCCAAAGGGCTTTTGTGGGTCCTGTCCTCGTTTAGAGCATTCCCTGTGTGTCTGCGGTGTGTCGGTACGGCTGTGTCGACATGTTGAATGAGGAGGCTTATATGGTGACGGAACAGAGGCCGATATATGTGATGTCGCCCCCTGTGGGGCCGACACCAGAGTGGATAGAGAGGTAAAAGGTATTAACCGACAGTGTCAACTCCTTACATAAAAGGGTGGATGACGTAACAGCTGTGGGACAGCCGGCTTCGCAGCCCGCGCCTGCCCAGGCGTCTCAAAGGCCATCAGGGGCTCAAAAACGCCCGCTCTCTCAGATGGCAGACACAGATGTCGACACGGAGTCTGACTCCAGTGTCGACAAGGTGGAGACATATACACAATCCAATCCGTGACTTGATCCCGGCAATAAAAAATGTGTTATACATTTCTGACTTTAACCTCTATAAATGGGTTTTAGGTTTGGGGAGAAAAAACAGGCAGTGTTTTGTTCCCCCATCAGATGAATAAATGAAGTGTGTGAAAAGCGTGGGTTCCCCCGTTAAGAAACTGGTAATTTATAAAAAGTTACTGATGGCGTACCCTTTCCCGCCAGGAGGATAAGTTACGCTGGGAGATATCCCCTAGGGTGGATAAGGCGCTCACACGTTTGTCAAAAAAGGTGGCACTGCCGTCTTAGGATACGGCCACTTTAATAGGTACCTGTTGATAAAAAAAACAGGAGGCTATCCTGAAGTCTGTATTTACACACTCAGGTACTAGACTGAGACCTGCAGATAGTGCTGCTGCAGCGTGGTTGGTGACCCTGTCAAACAGGGATAATAGTTGGCAAACATAAAAACATATTAAAGACGTTGTCTTATATATGGGGGATACACAGAGGGATATTTTGCCGGCTGGCATCCAAAATAAATGTAATGTCACTGGACAGGTGATGCTGACTTAAAAAGCGCATAGAGAGCCTTATAAGAGTGAGGAATTATTTGGGGATGGTCTCTGGGACCTCGTATCCACAGCAACTGCTGGGAAGAAATAATTTTACCTCAGGTTTCCTCACAGAAAAAGGTACAGTCCTTTCGGCTTCAGAAAAGCAAGCGGGTCAAATGGCGCTTCCTTTCTGCACAGAGACAAGGGTAGAGGGAAAAAGCTGCACCAGTCAGCCTGTTCCCAGAATCAAGATTCTTCCCCCGCCTCCTGTGAGTACACACCATGACGCGGGTGCTCCACAGGTGTAGCCAGGTACGGTGGGGGGCCGCCTCAAAAATTTCAGCAATTAGTGGGCTCGCTCACAGGTGGATCCCTGTTTCTTCCAAGTAGTATTTCAGGGGTACAAGCTGGAATTAGAGATGTCTCCCCCCAGCCGTTTCCTAAAATATGCCTTGCTGACAACTCCCTCAAGCAGGGAGGCTGTGCTAGAGGCAATTAATAAGCGGTATTCCCAGCAGGTAATACTCAAGGTGCCCCTACTTCAACAAGGACGGGGTTACTATTCCACACGGGTTGGGGTACCGAAACCGCATGGTTCGGTGTGACCCATTTTATATTTAAAATCCTTGAACATAAAAAAATTCAAGTTCAAGATGGAATCGCTCAGGGCGGTTATTGCAAGCCTGGACGAGGGGGATTACATGGTATCCCGGGACATCAAGGATGCTTTCCTGCATGTCCCCATTTACCATCCTCGCCAGGAGTACCTCAGATTTGTGGTACAGGATTACCATTACCAAGTCCAGACACTGCCGTTTGGACTGTACATGGCACCGAGGGTGTTTTATCAAGGTAATGGCCGAAATGATGATACTCCTTCAAAAAAAGGGAGTTGTAATTATCCCGTAATTGGACAATCTCGTTATAAGGGCGAGGTCCAAGGAGCAGTTGGTAGTCGGGGTAGCACTATTTTGGAAAGTGCTACAACAGCATAGGTGGATTCTAAACAGTCCAAAGTCACAGCTGGTTCCTATGACACGTCTACTGTTCCTGGGGATGGTTCTGGACATAAACCAGAAATAGTGTTTCTCCCGGAGGAGAAAGCCAAGGAGTTGTCATCTCTAGTCAGAGACCTCCTGAAACCAAAATAGGTAGCGGTGCATCATTGCACGCGAGTCCTGGGAAAAATGGTAGCTTCTTACGAAGCAATCCCATTAGGCAGGTTCCATACAAGAACTTTTCAGAGGGACCTGTTGGACAAGTGGTCCGGATCGCATCTTCCGATGCATAGGCTGATAACCCTGTCTCCAAGGACCAGGGTATCTCTACTGTGGTGGCTGCAGAGTGCCCATATTCAAGAGGGCCGCAGGTTCGGCATACAGGACTAGGTCCTAGTGACCATGGATTCCAGCCTTTGAGGCTGGGGGGCAGTCACATAGGGAAGAAACTTCCAGGGACTTTGGTCAAGTCAGGTTATTTCCCTACACATAAATATTCTGGATCTGAGGGCCATTTACAATGCCCTGAGGCCAGCAAGGCCTCTGCTTCAAAACCAGCCGGTACTGATCCAATCAGACAACATCACGGCAGTCGCCCATGTAATCAACAGGGCGGCACAAAAAGCAGGATGGCGATGGCAGAAGCCACAAGGATTCTCCGATAGGCGGAAAATCATGTGTTAGCACTGTCAGCAGTGTTCATTCCCGGAGTGGACAACTGGGAAGCAGATCTTCTCAACAGACACGACCTCCACCCGGGAGAATGGGGACTTCCTCCAGAAGTCTTCCAATAGGATTGTACACCATTGGGAAAGGCCACAGGTGGACATGATGGCGTCCCGCCTTAACAAAAAGCTATAAAAGATATTGCTCCAGGTCAAGGGACCCTCAGGCGATAGCTATGGACGCTCTGGTAACACCGTGGGTGTACCAGTCGGTTTAGGTGTTCTCCCCTCTGCCTCTCATACCAAAGGTACTGAGAATAATAAGAAGGCGAGGAGTAAGAACGATACTCGTGGATGGCCAAGAAGAGCTTGGTACCCAGAACTTCAAGAATTTATATCAGAGGACCCATGGCCTCTGCCACTCAGTCAGGACCTGCGGCAGCAGGGGCCCTGTCTGTTCCAAGACTTACCGCGGCTGCGTTTGACGGCATGGCGGTTGAACGCCGGATCCTGAAGGAAAAGGGTATTCCGGAGGAAGTAATTCCTACGCTTACTAAAGCCAGGAAAGAGGTTACAGCAACTCATTATCACCGCATATGGCGAAAATATGTTGCATGGTGTGAGGCCGAAAGGGCCCCAACAGAGGAATTTCAACTAGGTCGATTTCTGCATTTCCTGCAAGCAGGAGTGACTATGGGCCTTAAATTGGGTTCCATTAAGGTACAGATCTCGGCTCTGTCGATTTTCTTTCAAAAAAGAACTAGCTTCAGTACCTGAAGTTCAGACATTTATAAAAGGAGTGCTGCATAGTCAGCCCCCGTTTGTGCCTCCTGTGGCACCTTGGGATCTCAACGTGGTGTTGAGTTTTCTTAAAATCACTTTGGTTTGAACCACTAAAAACCGTGGATCTGAAATATCTCACATGGAAGGTGGTTATGTTATTGGCCTTGGCTTCTGCCAGGCGAGTATCAGAATTGGCGGCTTTGTCTTGTAAAAGCCCTTATTTGATTTTCCATATGGATAGGGCAGAATTGAGGGCTCGTCCCCAGTTTCTCCCTAAGGTGGTGTCAGCGTTTCACCTGAACCAGCCTATTGTGGTGCCTGCGGCTACTAAGGATTTGGAGGACTCCAAGTTGCTAGACGTTGTCAGGGCCCTGAAAATATATGTTTCCAGGACGGCTGGAGTCAGAAAATCTGACTCGCTGTTTATCCTATATGCACCCAACAAGCTGGGTGCTCCTGCTTCTAAGCAGACTATTGCTCGTTGGATTTGTAGTACAATTCAGCTTGCACATACTGTGGCAGGCCTGCCACAGCCAAAATCTGTCAATGCCCATTCCACAAGGAAGGTGGGCTCATCTTGGGCGGCTGCCCGAGGGGTCTCGGCTTTACAACTTTGCCGAGCAGCTACTTGGTCAGGGGCAAACACGTTTGCAAAATTCTACAAATTTGATACCCTGGCTGAGGAGGACCTGGAGTTCTCTCATTCGGTGCTGCAGAGTCATCCGCACTCTCCCGCCCGTTTGGGAGCTTTGGTATAATCCCCATGGTCCTTACGGAGTTCCCAGCATCCACTAGGACGTTAGAGAAAATAAGAATTTACTCACCGGTAATTCTATTTCTCGTAGTCCGTAGTGGATGCTGGGCGCCCATCCCAAGTGCGGTTTATCTGCATTACTTGTACATAGTTATTGTTAACTAAATCGGGTTATTGTTGAGCCATCTGTTGAGAGGCTCTATTGTTTCATACTGTTAACTGTGTTTCATATCACGAGTTGTACGGTGTGATTGGTGTGGCTGGTATGAGTCTTACCCGGGATTCAAAATCCTTCCTTATTGTGTACGCTCGTCCGGGCACAGTACCTAACTGAGGCTTGGAGGAGGGTCATAGTGGGAGGAGCCAGTGCACACCAGGTAGTCTAAGATCTTTCTAGAGTGCCCAGCCTCCTTCGGAGCCCGCTATTCCCCATGGTCCTTACGGAGTTCCCAGCATCCACTACGGACTACGAGAAATAGAATTACCGGTGAGTAAATTCTTATTTTTTTTTTTTAAACTTTTTCATACTTTATGATCCACGTGGACTACGATTGGGAATGATAACATGTGCTGAGCATAGTGGTAGCGGAGCGAGGCACCTTGCCCGTAGTGCGAGCCATGCAAGGCAACGCAGTGCACTAATTGGGATTCCCGGTCACTTGACAGAGAAAACGACACTAAAAAACATAAAAAAAAAACTCATGTCGACCTTTTTTCATGTTGACCGTGTTCATGTTGACCTAATGGCCGTGTTGACCTAGTTCAAGTGTCGACCTACCCACTGTCAACCAATGGGTGTCGACCTTGCGTCCCATACCCATTTTCTTTTACTCTATTGCAAGGCTGGTGTACTTTATATACTGTATAAAATAATTTTTTTTTTTATTCCATTCAAGTTATACATTATTTAGTCAATGCTGGTTGCCAGAATTTTAGCTGATAAATTAGCATAATTACTGTAAGCGCTGAAAACTTATAAAAATGTTAGTACTAGTTTACGTGGACATCTATGATTTCAGCCATGATTCTCACAGGATGAAGGTAAGGGTGGGGAGAAAAGATATAAGGTGGGATGTAATAGTGTCTGGGTCTGCCCACCGAACGTAGACTTTTTTTTTTTAAACCGGCAGTTATTTGTAAGGCATGGTTTTGTCTTGTAAATGACTGCCGCTTTAAAAAAAAACAACGGTTTGGCTGGCAACCCGCACCTCCATCAAACTCTGACACAAGTGAGGAAACAGGTTTATACAAAGTTTTATATTACATATAATATGATATAATATTACAGTACATGCAGTAACCTGCTTCAGGATTTATCCAGCCAGGCAATGGCTGCCTTGCGAAGGTATAAACTTCCGGTGTTATAAATAACTGTTTCCTCCTTGTGATAGGAATTCAACCAATTACACAGGTCAGGGTTCCCTCAGCGCTAGAGATGAGAAAACACTGAGTTAAGGATTTTGATTTATTGGAGTGGAAAATGTGGATTATGTGGCAGCTATGTGTAAGGCTGAGTGGAAGAAATGGGGATGGAATATAATAGGCCAATGTTTCCCAACCTAGGCCCTATCAGACATGTGACCCGGGCCTATCAAGCCGGCAAATTCCCGGGTCTCAGCCTGACCCTGGTAAAGATCAAGGTTGGGAACCCAGCCTTGATCTTTAGGTTTCCTTTCAGGCATACCAAAAATCCTTGTTGGTGCACGTTTTGAAGCATGTGCGAATGGGGTATTACAGTCCAGGTTTTAGTGGTATACATGCCTGAGCACAGATGGTTAAGTCAAAAGAACTGAGGTACTAATGAAGTCACCTGTGCTCAAGTATTGTTTTCCTTAAAACCTGGGCTGTTAGTGGGCCTTGAGGACCGTGTTTGGGAACCCGCGTGGTAGGCTGTGCAGATGAAAGTGCTACAGTGGGCCCTAAGCATCCAGGGTGAATTAATAAGGCATGGAGCTGTGCTGTTTCATGGGAGTAGTATTGATTAGTGAGGGAGAAGCTCAGTGGTAGCTGGTATAAAGAAGTCCTCTCCCTCCCTCCCCCCCCCCTCTCTCTCCCTCCCCCCCCCCCCCCCCCTCTCTCTCTCTCTCTCTCTCCCCCATATCAATAGCTAAGCAGAATAGTTTTACTGTAACTCCAGTGTCGCCTGTAAGTTAGCCTCACACACAGGGGCTATTGATTGGCTGTCCTCTTCTAACAACATTTACCACCAAGGCCTACTAGAATCCCCTCGATTTTCAAGCACAGCCGTTATCGGCTTATAAAGCACAGTAACTGTAATATGCAACCACCTATAGTTTTGGAACAATTAATAGATTCCACCTTACCCAAATCCTGTCTCGCTCTGCTGTCCAGTCTCATCTAGTGCAGAACCAGTAATTCCTTACATAATATAGGAATGGCGGCTGCGTACCTGGAGCTGGGTACTCATTGGCTCCTACTGTCGGTTCCTGATCACTTCTGTTAGTCCTTTCTAACCCTGGACTAGAGAAAAAAAAACATTTATACCTCAAAATCAGAAGTAGGGGAATGCATTTAAGGATACTACTGTCACACGTCATAGGCGGCGTTCACCGCGCTTACCCCTGCGTGCCTGCTGGTCTGTGTTGCGGCCTTCGGTGGTCCACGGGCTCCGGCGTCTCACTGGCGCGGCTCCCGGCGGTTCCCCGGGGCAGGGGCGCCGCCATGACACCCGGCATCACGTGGGCGGGAGCAGGTGACGTCATCGGACTGTTCCGCCAATCCAGCGGAGGCGCGAGATTCAAAGTCAGACGCCGGGCAGAGCCTCGGCGCCTGAGTATCGTCTTTTCCCCCGACGTGGATGCCAGTGCTCTTGTTCCCTCTGCAGTCGTACCCCAGTGTCTCCGGCACTTCCAGGTGCCAGTTGCTGCACAGTTCAGCGTATACTGCGGCTGGTGTGTTTCTCTGCAATCAGTCACCAGTGCTTCTTGGAGTCAGCGTGTGCTGCGGGCTAAGCACCGCTCTCAAGTTCTACAAATCACCAGTATCTTTAACCATCGCTCCCAAGTTTTGCAAGTTGCCAGTGTCTTTAACCACCGCTCTCAAGTTCTACAAATCATCAGTGTCTTTAACCACCGTTCACAAGCTCTACAAATCATCAGTGTCTTTAACCACCGTTCTCAAGTTCTACAAATCATCAGTGTCTTTAACCACCGTTCACCAGTTCTTCAAATCACCGGTATCTTTAAAAACATCACTTACAAGTTCTTCAGTCATTATTATCTTGTACCAACACTCACAAGTACTTCTTTTCCTGGAATCCTTAGCATTGCTTACAAGTTCTCCTATAGGCCTGGACATTTCCCCATACATTCCTTCTCTGCCATGTGACATTGGCCCTCATTCCGAGTTGTTCGCTCGGTAAAAATCTTCGCATCGCAGCGATTTTCCGCTTAATGCGCATGCGCAATTTCCGCACTGCGACTGCGCCAAGTAAATTTGCTATGCAGTTAGGATTTTTACTCACGGCTTTTTCATCGTTCTGGCGATCGTAATGTGATTGACAGGAAATGGGTGTTACTGGGCGGAAACAGGCCGTTTTATGGGCGTGCGGGAAAAAACGCTGCCGTTTCCGGAAAAAACGCGGGAGTGGCTGGAGAAACGGAGGAGTGTCTGGGCGAACGCTGGGTGTGTTTGTGACGTCAAACCAGGAACGATAAGCACTGAACTGAAAGCAGATGCCGAGTAAGTCTGAAGCTACTCTGAAACTGCTACGAGATGTGTAATCGCAATATTGCGAATCTTTCGTTCGCAATTTTAAGAAGCTAAGATTCACTCCCAGTAGGCGGCGGCTTAGCGTGTGCAATACTGCTAAAATCGCCTTGCGAGCGAACAACTCGGAATGAGGGCCATTGTGTTGCTCTCTTCCTGTAATAAAGTTCTTTAATATTTTCACCAAGCTTTACTGTCAGAGTCCTGTATGAGGAAGACCTATATTAAGCCATCCCTGTTCCGACCCAACTGTGGTTCCTCTCCCCTACCATCGGGAGAACCCCCGAGTTCACAACACCTCCAACCTAGGTCAGTGACAGTATACTCAGGCCTCATGGACCCGGGGGATCGGAGCCCAGAGGAAAGTACCATCCAGGACTTGATTTCTCGAGTACAAAGTGAGGAAGCAGCACAGGGCCAGGTGATGCATTATCTCCAGGAATTGTCTGGCCGGCTGGATCAAATTCAGACTTCTCTGGCTTCAGTAGTACCAGCCCCAGCTCCAGTTCCTGCTCCAGTGGTTGTTTCTAGTAATGTTCCATCCTCCTCTGGAACCAGGTCACGCCTTCAGCTCCCTACTCCTTCTCGCTATAATGGGAATCCTAAGAATTGCCATGGTTTTCTCAATCAGTGCGAGGTACACTTTGAACTTCTTTCACATAACTTCCCTACTGATCAGTCCAAGGTGGCATACATTATTTCTTTGCTCGAGGGTTCAGCGTTGGATTGGGTGTCTCCGTTATGGGAGCGATCTGATCCATTGGTTTCTAGTTACACCAATTTCATTGCGTCATTCCGGAGGATCTTTGATGAGCCAGGCAGGACGACCGCTGCCTCTGCAGACTTGCTTCGTGTCCGACAATGCTCTCGTTCAGTGGGACAGTATGTGATTAATTTTCAGACCATAGCCTCAGAACTGCGTTGGAATAATGATGCTCTTCGGGCTGCCTTTTGGAACGGGCTCTCCGATCGTCTAAAGGACGAGTTGGTCACTAGAGATTTCCCGGATTCTTTAGAACAGTTGATCTCGCTCTGTGTGAAGGTGGATCTTCGCATGCAGGAACGAGGTGGCGAACGTAGTCGGTCAGATCGATCAAGGGTCCGATCTTTTCCGTCTAAGCAAACGGTTATTCCAAGTCCTGATGAACCCATGCAGATTAATCGATCTCTGCTGTCCCCAAAAGAACGTCGGCGTCGTCGTGAGGGTAGACTCTGCCTCTACTGTGGAGCCGCGGATCATTTTCTCAAGTTTTGCACGTCTCGTCCGGGAAACGGGCAGTCCTAGCTTGTTCCGGAGGAGTCGAGCTAGGGGTTTCTTCTAAACCTTCTCCGTCAGTGGACTGTTTACTCTCCGTGTCTCTGTTCTCCGAGTCAATAGCCAAACCCGTTAAGGCTCTACTGGACTCAGGGGCTGCAGGAAATTTTATTTCCCTTTCCTGTGCTCAGAATCTGGGTTTTCAGCTACGGTCGGTCGAACGACCTATTACGTTGACTGCTATCAATGGTACCCAAATTTCTAACCGTCTGATTTCAAGTTGTACAGTACCAATCAAACTGCAAGTGGGAGCTCTGTATCAAGAACATCTGGAGTTCCTAGTGATTCGGGAGATGCCCCACGATCTGGTTCTTGGCCTTCCTTGGCTTAAACTTCACAACCCTCACGTCGACTGGAGTTCGACACAAATAACATCTTGGAGTCCTTTTTGTCATTCAAATTGTCTCACCCCTGTCTATCCGCTCCGTGTATCTTCCAAGTCAGATGAAGGGCTCATTCCGGAGGCCTATCGGGAGTTTTCTGACGTGTTCTCGGAGCAAGCGGCCGATCTGCTACCACCGCATAGACCCTGGGACTGTCCCATTGAGCTCATTCCGGGGAAAATGCCACCTCCGGGGTCGCACTTATCCCTTATCATTACCCGAGACCCAAGCTATGTCGGACTATATCAAGTCTAATCTGCAGAAAGGATTCATCCGCCCCTCTACCTCCCCGGCGGGGGCGGGTTTCTTTTTTGTGAAGAAGGACGGAGGGCTAAGACCATGTATTGACTATCATGGTCTAAATGATGTCACCATTAAGAATAAGTATCCTTTGCTGCTCATTACGGAGCTCTTTGATAGAGTTCGCGGAGCCCGAGTTTTCACCAAACTTGATTTAAGGGGAGCTTATAATTTGATACGTATCCGACAGGGAGACGAATGAAAGACTGCCTTCAATACCTGGGACGGGCATTATGAGTACCTGGTAATGCCGTTTGGCCTCCGCAATGCTCCTGCCGTCTTCCAGGGATTCATTAACGAAGTCTTTCGGGATATGCTATACCTAAGTGTCGTGGTATATTTGGATGACATTCTGATATTTTCTAAAAATCTCACAGAGCACAGAATACAGGTCAAAGAGGTACTTCTTCGATTACGAGAGAATCATCTTTATGGCAAGATTTCCAAATGTACCTTTGAGGTTACTTCTATTCCATTTCTGGGTTACATCATTTCGGGCACGGAGCTTCGTATGGATCCAGAGAAACTTTCTGCCATCCGGGACTGGACTCAGCCTCTTTCTTTGAAAGCGGTACAACGATTTCTGGGCTTTGCAAATTACTACCGGAAATTCATAAAGGGATTCTCTACCATCGTGGCACCTATTACTGCCCTAACCAAGAAGGGTTCTGACCCAAGTCATTGGTCCTCCGAAGCTATAGCAGCGTTCGCTCAGTTAAAGGCAGCCTTTATGTCCGCTCCAGTACTTCAGCAACCAGATTTTTCAAAACCATTCTTTTTGGAGGTTGATGCTTCCACGGTAGGCATAGGTGCCGTGCTTTCGCAGTACGCTCCAGATGGGAAGTTACATCCATGTGGTTTCCATTCTCGCAAATTCTCTCCTGCGGAACAGAATTACACCATTGGAGACAAAGAACTTTTGGCAATAAAATCTGCCTTGGAGGAATGGAGATATGTTTTGGAAGGTGCTAAACACCTAATTACAATTTTCACTGATCATAAGAATTTGCTGTACCTCAAGACGGCCCAGTGCTTGAATCCCCGTCAAGCTAGATGGGCGCTCTTCTTTACTCGGTTTTCGTTTGTCATTAAGTACCGGGCTGGGACTTTTAACACCAAGGCTGATGCTTTATCCCGTTCCTTAACAGCTTCGGATGAGGAGAATTCCGTTGAGAAGGCTTTGATTCTCAGTCCAGTTTCTATGTCGGTGGCTCCCACCGCTCTGGGTCCTCCTCCTGGGAGAATGTCTGTGCCAGCTAAATTTCGACCAAGGTTGTTGCAGTGGGCTCATATCTCCAAGTTTTCCAGTCATCCTGGAGTTCAAAAGATGTGGGAGTTTCTACGAAGGTCTTACTGGTGGGACACTATGAAGAAGGATATTCAAGATTATGTCAACTCATGTCCTCAGTGTGCTCAGCACAAAATTCCTTGTTTGCCTCCTGCGGGGTTGTTGCATCCACTGTCCATTCCTCAGAGGCCTTGGACCCATATCTCTATGGACTTTGTCACTGAATTGCCCCTCTCCAAGGGTCACAATACCATCTGGGTAATTATCGACCGGTTCTCTAAGATGGCACATTTTGTACCTTTGACCGGGTTACCATCAGCGCCCAAGTTGGCTTTGTTATTTATCCGAGAACATTTCCGCCTGCACGGTTTACCTCAGGAAATAGTCTCTGACCGGGGGGTACAATTCACTGCAAGATTCTGGAGAGCTCTCTGTACGGCCTTACAAATAAAACTCAAGTTTTCATCTGCTTACCATCCACAGACAAACGGGCAAACTGAACGCATCAATCAAGATTTAGAGACTTTTCTCCGTGTTTATCTCTCTCCCTCGCAAGATGATTGGGTGGAACTGTTGCCATGGGCCGAGTTTGCCCATAATCATCTGTACCACTCTTCGACTGGTGAGTCCCCATTTTTCATTAATTATGGGTTCCATCCTCAAGTTCCAGAATTACCCATTTGTCCTCCGGAGGATGTTCCTGCTGCAGCCTCTACTCTTAGGCACTTCAGTCAAATTTGGAGTCGTTCATGCTAATCTCAAGAGAGTCTCCGGCCGCTATAAGTTCTTTGCGGATAGGAAGCGACGAGCAGCTCCCCAATACAAGGTTGGTGACAGGGTATGGCTCTCCATCCGCAACCTCTGGTTAAGGGTGCCCACTATGAAGTTCGCCCCAAAGTTTATTGGTCCTTACCCCGTGTTACAAGTTCTGAATCCGGTTGTCTGCAAATTGGGATTGCCTTCCCACCTCCGGATACCAAACTCCTTTCATGTTTCTCTCCTTCGCCCCCTTATTTTAAACCGGTTCCATTTAAAGTCCCCGAGGCCAACCTCTGCAGAGTCTGAAGCTGGAACGGACTTTGAAATCAATGCTATTCTTGACTCTCGTTGTCTTCACAAGAATCTACAGTATTTAGTGGAGTGGAAAGGTTTTGGCCCCGAGGAGAGGAGCTGGGTCAAGGCTACTGAAGTTATGGCTCCCCGACTGGTGCGGATTTTCCATTCCAGACATCCAACAAAACCTGGAAAGTGTCCATGTGCCACTCCTGGAGGAGGGGGTACTGTCACACGCAATAGGCGGTGTTCACCGCGCTTACCCCTGCGTGCCTGCTGGTCTGTGTTGCGGCCTCCGCTTTCGGTGGTCCACGGGCTCGGGCGTCTGGCTGGTGCGGTTCCCCGGGGCAGGGGAGCCGCCATGACACCCGGCATCACGTGGGTGGGGAGCAGGTGACGTCATCGGACTGTTCCGCCAATGCAGCGGAGGCGCGAGATTCAAAGTCAGACGCCGGGCAGAGCCTCGGCACCTGAGTATCGTCTTTTCCCCCAACGTGGATGCCAGTGCTCTTGTTCCCGACGTATCTCTCTGCAGTCGTACCCCAGTGTCTCCGGCACTTCCAGGTGCCAGTTGCTGCACAGTTCAGCGTATACTGCGACTGGTGTGTTTCTCTGCAATCCAGTCACCAGTGCTTCTTGGAGTCAGCGTGTGCTGCGGGCTAATCACCGCTCTCAAGTCATACAAATCATCAGTGTCTTTAACCACCGTTCTCAAGTTTTGCAAGTTGCCAGTGTCATTAACCACCGCTCTCAAGTTCTACAAATCATCACTGACTTTAACCACCGCTCACAAGTGTTTCAAATCGTCAGTCTTTAACCACCATTCACCAGTTCTTCAAATCACCGGTATCTTTAAAAACATCACTTACAAGTTCTTCAGTCATTATTATCTTGTACCAACACTCACAAGTACTTCTTTTCCTGGAATCCTTAGCATTGCTTACAAGTTCTCCTATAGGCCTGGACATTTCCCCATACGTTCCTTCTCTGCCATGTGACATTGTGTTGCTCTCTTCCTGCAATAAAGTTCTTTAATATTTTCACCAAGCTTTACTGTCAGAGTCCTGTATGAGGAAGACCTATATTAAGCCATCCATGTTCCGACCCAACTGTGGTTCCTCTCCCCTACCATCGGGTGAACCCCCGAGTTCACAACACCTCCAACCTAGGACAGTGACAACTACTAGGAACGCTTTAATCACGGAAAAGTGTATTTTTATTTTTACTATTTTTTTTTTTTTATATTTACAATTACCAACCTTTATACGTGTCACTGGTAAAAAGTAGAGTGAAAGACCCAGGCCCCTAAGTTATTGAGGAACTGATAAAGTCTCCATTGATAAAAGGAGTATCATTCTCAGAATATATCTGCCTACTCTTTAGCGGGATACCCTCCAAACAAAAGGCACCTTTTTATTCCGTCAATACTAGGAGGACAGACAGTGATTATGTAGCCCTGGTGTAAACAGTCTCTGATCCTCCTAAGGTGATACAATCAGAAGCTGAATAATGTATAAAGTAAACAGTAACAAAGTATCCCATGGTGATTCTAATCTGGCGCGTTTCTGTTTTCACTACAATTTCCTCAGAAGCCTGTAGACAGGGTTGCAAGACTTTGCTATTTTAAAAATAATCAACAATCAAAACTTCCTGTATATCATTAAACAATTTCATGGAATGGAAGTTAGGCTGTCTGTAAAAGTTATTATTCATAAATAAATAGAGATGTAAAAATATAATTAAACATTTCCTAAACTGGAATCCAATATAGCCCTACATAATGGAAGCCTTAAACCAGGCCTGGCCAACCTGTGGCTCTCCAGCTGTGGTGAAACTACAGTTGTCAGCATGCCCTGCCACAGTTTTGCTATGTGTAGTGTCACAATAGCTGGACAGCCACTACCCTACACCACAGTTTTTGACCCTGCACCCCCAAACATTGGCAAACAGGAGAAAATAAATTCCACCATATTATGCCCCTCACAGTAATGCACCTTGTACCATATTATGCCCTTTGCACCATTTTACGCCCCACACAGACACAGTAGTGCCCCTTATACATTATGACACACAGTTAAGCCCCTGACATATGGCCCACACAGCATACTTACCTAACTTTTATTAAATTTCTCTCCGGATAGCCAGAGAAGAGAATCAGGTGGGTGGCAATGTTGGCAGGGGCGTGTCATGATTGGATTGTATTTGCATGGCGTGGGGTTAAAATGATGTGATTAGCATATAATTGCATCGTTAGGCCCCACCCCGCACGGCCGGGACCGCGGTTTTCAGGTATTTATTTTCACATTTTTCCCACTTCAGTATGAAGTCAGCAGATTGCGGGAGGGGACTACCTGAAAAACAGTTTGTCTCCTTCAAGATCTGGGAGAGTAGGCAAGTATACCACACAGTAATGCCCATTACACATTATCACACACATACATACACACTGAGGCTACTTACTTTTAAACTTACTCATTGTCAGGCATAGGTGGCCGCGTCTTCCCTCCCCCCAGCTCGTTGTCAGAGGTTGATGCCCGTGTCTTCCCAGCTCGTTGTCAGGGTTTGGTGCCCGCGTCTTACCTCCTCCAAACTCATTGTCAGGGGTTGGTGCCCGTGTCTTACCTCCTCCCAGCTCGTTGTCAGGGGTTGATGCCCGTGTCTTCCCAGCTCGTTGTCAGGGTTTGGTGCCAGTGTCTTACCTCCTCCCAACTCGTTGTCAGGTGTTGGTGCCCGTGTCTTACCTCCTCCCAGCTTGTTGTCAGGGGTTGATGCCCGCGTCTTCCCAGCTCGTTGTCAGGGTTTGGTGCCCGTGTCTTACCATTTCTCAGCTCGTTGTCAGGGGTTGTTTCTCCCAGCCACAGGCGAGTGCGTGTGGTCCTGGCACTTCCGGGTACCACTGCAAGCTCATGCATCATTTATCTGTTACTAGAGGTCCAGAAGGACCTCTAGTAACAGGTAGGAGGGGAGACATGCTTATAGGTCCAGTAGGATCTCTAGCATGTCTCCTCTCAGGCGACGGACATTTTGCCAGGGACATTTCGAGCTGTAACATAGTAACATAGTATTTGTAACATAGTAACATAGTATTTGAGGTTGAAAAAAGACATTTGTCCATCGAGTTCAACCTATTTGTGGTCTCCTATGCACGATGATTTGTCTAAAATTATGACTGGTGCTGATGTCAGCCGTTGCATTTTATCCCTTTTTATAGTAACTATAGTGCGTGACTATGCACCATAACCCTGGATATCCTTATCCATGAGGAATTTATCTAACCCATTCTTAAAGGTGTTGACAGAGTCCGCCATTACAACTCCCTCAGGCAGGGAATTCCAAACACGTATTGTCCTTACCATGAAAAAGCCTTTACGCCGTATTGTGCGGAATCTCCTCTCTTCTAACCTGAGCGGGTGTCCACGAGTCCTATGTGTTGATCTGGCCAAAAACAGGTCCCGCGCTAGCTCTGTGTATTGTCCCCTTATATATTTGTAGATGTTGATCATATCCCCTCTTTGTCTCCTCTTTTCCAATGTAAACATGCCTAGTCTTTCAAGCCTTTCATTGTATTCCATCCTCTCCATGCCCTTAATTAGTTTGGTTGCCCTCCTCTGAACCTTTTCTAGCTCCAGGATATCCTTTTTGTAGTTACGGTGCCCAGAATTGTACACAGTATTCAAGATGTGGCCTCACTAGTGATTTATATAATGGGAGTATAATACTCTCGTCCCTTGCATCAATTCCCCATTTTATGCATGCTAGTATCTTATTAGCCTTCTTTGCTGCCATCCTACTTTGGGAACTGCTGCTTAGTTTGCTATCTATGAGAACACCTAAGTCTTTTTCCAGTACAGTATCCCCTAATTTTACCCCATTCAATATGTAGGTGTTATTTTTGTTCTAGCTACCACAGTACATTACCTTACACTTGTCTGTGTTGAAGCGCATTCTCCATTTGGCTGCCCATGCTTCTAATTTAACGAAGTCGTTCTGAAGAGACTCTGCATCCTCCTCTGTATTTATAGTCTTACACAATTTGGTATCATCTGCAAAAATTGACACCATGCTCTCTAGACCTTCTGTTAGGTCGTTAATGAAAATGTTGAACAATAGCGGTCCTAATACCGAACCTTGTGGCACACCACTTAACACTTCAGTCCAATTTGAAAGAGATCAATTAACCACAACGCGCTGCTCTCTATTAACTAACCAATTCTTGACCCAAGTGCATATAGAGCTTCCTAGCCCTATTTCTTGTAGCTTGTAGATAAGCCGCATGTGTGGTACTGTGTCGAAAGCTTTGGCAAAATCTAAAAAGATTACATCCACCTCTTTACCCTGATCGAGGTTTGCACTTAATGTTTCATAAAAACCAAGTAAGTTGGTTTGACAGGATCTGTCCTTCACGAATCCATGTTGATTCCTTTTAATGATTTTATTGGCTTCAAGGAACTTCTGAATACTATCCCTTAGAATACCTTTCAGTACTTTCCCCACTATAGATGTAAGACTAACTGGTCTATAGTTTCCCGGGTTCAGCTTTACTTCCCTTTTTGAATATAGGCACTACTTCCGCTATACGCCAGTCTTTGGGAACCATACCTGATATAACTGAATCCTCAAAGATCAAAAATAGCGGTCTTGCAAGTACACAGTGAAGCTCCATTAGAACCCTTGGGTGAATTCCATCGGGCCCCGGTGACTTATTAATCTTTAAATGTTTTAATCGGTCACAGACTACCTCCTCACTTAAATAAGTACCTATCAGTGGGATATTCCCATTATTGAGGTTGTGTGTTAGTCCCATAATTGGGTCCTCTCTAGTAAATACTGTTGAAAAAAAATCATTAAGTATGTCCGCTATGTCATTATCATTTTTGATTAAGACTCCCGACTTGTCTTTTACAGGGCCTATACTCTCCTTCTTTAATCTCTTGCTATTAATTTATTTAAAGAATTTTTGGGGATTCGCTTTGCTTTCCTTTGCTATTAGTTTTTCTGTTTCTACTTTAGCCGCTCTTATTTCTTTTTTGCATATTTTGTTACAGTCCTTATAGTGCTGAAATGATTCCGCATTCCCATCAGATTTGTATTTTTTAAATGCTCGCCTTTTCTTGCCCATAAGTTCCTTTATTTTTTTTATTAAGCCACATCGGTTTATTATTTTGTATCCTTTTTTTGCTGCTCGTAGGAATAAATTTGAGAGTATTTTTAGCTAGTAGTGATTTTTTTTGTAAATTCTTTATTTTTCATTTTATAATAGAAAACAAGTTCCAAATATGTCAACATACATATCAAAAATAGAACGTAGACAACAGTCTCATATCTTATCAACTGTAGTAATATACATCAATAAATGTTTGCAGTAAAAAGAGTCAACAGATTCATCTATCTGATCTGCAACGGTGCAACGTTCGGCATACTTTACAAAATCTGGGATCAAGAACAACCTCATAGCAATATCGCTTGATAACATAGCGTTTATAGAAAGTGTGAGGCAGTAGACATTTGGAAACAAATAGATAAATAAAGAGGCGGACAAGGGGAAAAAGGGAGAAAGGGGGGTGGAAGCAGAATGGAGAGGGGGGTAACTAGGCCACCGACGTAGTACATATAGAGGCTAGAGCGGGGGCCCTAAGGACCTCCGTCATCAGTGTATAGTCAGGGTGCATAATCAGCATAGGTCTTAGTGGTCTTGAATTCAATCCAAGGGAGCCAAGTAGCTATATAGTCTGAGTATTTGTCTAAGGCGGCAGAGTAAACATCTTCCATATGCATATAAAAGTCAATGCGTTGGAACCACTCCCATATTGTCGGTGGGTTAGTGGATCTCCAATGCACCGGGAGTACAGCTCTTGCTGCGTTGTTTAAGTGTTTAAGGAGGGATTTCTTGTAGCGAGAGAGGGGTATATCTGAATGCGATAATAGCCAAAAGTCCGGACCCGGCGGGACAGGGCCACCCAAAATCTTTGTGGATAGATCTATGATCATAATCCAAAATGGGGCAATTGACAGGCAGTCCCACCATATGTGGATCAGTGTGCCCGTATCCCTACCACATCGCCAGCAAAGAGGGGAAACCGAAGGGTAAAATTTATGCAAAAGGGACGGGCATCTATACCATCTTGTCAGCAATTTGTATTGCGTTTCCACAACGTCCAGACTAGTGGAGCATTGTGCCATAACCTTGCAATGCGTATCCCAGTGGATCTTGATTCCCCGGCGCATGAAGTCTTTATCCCATGCGTCACAGAAGGAGGGGACAGTAGGAAAGAAACCCTGTTGAAGGATCTTGTAGATTCCCGACACTACATGTGAGGGGGTTATCCCTTGACTGCACATGGATTCAAAGGGAGTGAGAGCTTTATAAAAGTCTATCATCTCTCGTTGCGAAGTAACAAAATGGTGTACTTGAAGGTAGAACCAATAATCTTTAGCGGGAATATCGCCCGCTCTCTGTATTTCAGAGAACGTTTTGAGTTTGCCATGTGCAAGCAAGTGACCCACCCTAGTCACACCTGCCCCCTCCCATCGAGAAGCAATCTTATTAGACCCTCCCGGGGGGAATAACGGGTTGTCGAAAATAGGCATAAGAGATGTTCGTTTGGACGAAATTCCCATCTTATAGCGAAGCGTCCGCCATAAAGCTAAAGTAGGCCCCACAGTGGGATGCGATGAGCGACTAAATCTAGGAAGCCAGGGCACTGCCTGTAGGTTAAGATTGGTAGAAGATGACTCCAGTTCAACCCACTGCTTCCTATGTGGGATGGGACGGGACCAGTCCACAACTCTATGCAGTAATGTGGCGTGGTAGTATGCAGAAATCATAGGTAATTGCTGTCCACCTTGAGATTTCAATCTAGATAAGTGGCTATGCATGAACCTTGGTTTCCGGCCGCCCCAAATAAAATGGCTTATCGCCGTGTGTGCTTCAGCTAAAAATTGAGGGGGAAGTTTCAAAGGAATTGTTTGAAAAAGGTATAGCAACCTGGGGAGAATGTTCATCTTTACTATGTTTATACGGCCTAGCCATGAGAACCTCTGCGTGAGCCAGTGTCCCATCTCCTGTTTCAGTTTGCGAAGTAGAGGGGTATGATTAATAGTAGTTATAGTGGTGAGTGTCGATGGAATCTGGATTCCCAGATACGTAATATGGGATTTTTGCCATGTGAATTGGAACGATTGCGATAGGAGGGATGCCGTGGCAGGTGGAAGAGTGACATTCATCGCCATAGAATTTGAATAATTAATTTTAAAATTCGACAAGTCTCCGAACCGTGCGAATTCCATCATGAGGTTGGGTAGGGAAATCACTGGATTCGTTACGGCTGCCAATAAGTCATCAGCAAAGAGGGCCAAACGATGGTCAGTGTTGCCAACCCGCAGTCCCGTGATGTTAGGGTTGCATCTAATCGCACGTGCCAAGGCCTCTATGCATAGAACAAAGATTAAGGGTGACAGCGGGCAACCCTGGCGTGTGCCGTTAGAAATTGATATGGGCTCCGAAAGAACGCCATTCACCCTAACCCGAGCAGACGGGGCCCTATATAATGAGAGTATTTTTTGTAAGAAAACATCTCCCAGACCCAGTCGCCGAAGCACTGCCTCCATAAAATCCCAATCCACCCGATCAAAGGCCTTTTCTGCGTCCGTGGAAAGGAGCATGAGAGGCGTATTCGTCATCTGCGCGTGCGCTATCAGATCAATGACTCTAATAGTATTATCTCTGGCCTCCCTGCCCATAACAAAGCCGACTTGATCAGGGTGGAGTATATCTGGCAGTAGCGGCTTAAGGCGATTAGCCATAAGCTTTGCGAATAATTTTACATCTACGTTTAATAGTGATATCGGCCTATAGCTAGAAGGGAGCGTCGGATCTTTAGAGTCTTTTGGAATGACAGTAATATGGGCGCCTAGGGACTGGTTCGAGAAAGGAGCTTTTGGTGATATGGCATTACAGGCCTGTAGGAGAAGGGGGCTAAGTTTATCCTGAAAGGCCTTATAATATGTGATTGGGAAACCATCCGGCCCCGGGCTTTTGCCGTTGGGAGACGCCTTTAGGGCAGCCAGCAGTTCTTCCTCAGTAAAGGGGTCATCTAGTGCCCGAGTAATGTCCGGTGGAAGAGTCGGGAAAGAGACTTCATCCAAAAATTTCTGTATGTTGTGTTTGTGATCAGCGTGTGCAGTTGTTGTCCGCCCAGAGGTCAGGTTGTATAAGGCTGAGTAGTAAGTATGGAAGATCGCCGCTATCTCTGTATCAGAGGCCCGGGATACCCCGTCAGCACCCGTGAGCTTAGGTATGTATGTTAAAGATCTCTGAGCTCTGAGAGCACGTGCCAGAAGTTTTCCGGGTTTATTTCCCCATCTATGATATTTATGTCGACATTTACGGAACGCCCTACGGGTACCGTCACTGAGTAAAGTATTAAGGGCTTGCCTCACTGTTTGAAGTTCAACAAAAGTATCCAACGCCAACGTGGATTTATGAGTCAATTCCAGTATTTTTATTTTCTCTAATAAGGCGTTTCTACACTCAGGCTTCTGTTTTTTCAGACGTGAGCCTAATTGTATGCACTGGCCTCTAATCAAACATTTGTGTGCCTCCCATAATATAACCGGGGATATGTCTCCAGTCGCATTCAGAGAGATGTAGTCGTCTATTGCTGTCTCAATTTGGCCCCGGTAAACAGGATCCCGAAGGAGTTGTTCATTGAATCGCCAGCGCCAGTGTTTGGGGGGAGGATGGCGGAGGGCGAGGGTTAGCGTAATCGGTGCATGATCTGACATTGTTACTTGACCGATCGTTGCATCGACCAATAAATCCAGATGGGCATGGCTCACGCAGAGGTAATCTATTCGAGAATATGAGTTATGAGGGGGTGAGTAAAAGGTAAAGTCCCTATCTGAAGGGTGCAGAAGACGCCAGGCGTCTACCAGTTGGAAATCATGTAAAACAGCTCTAAATCGCCTGGACTCTCTAAGAGTATTTCGTGGAGTCCCAGAGGAGGAATCTAAGCGAGGTTCAAGGACCCAATTAAGATCGCCACCCACCACCAAAGTACCCAGTAAGTTTTGCTCGATTAGTTCCAATGATTCTTTAAGAAACCGGGTTTGGCCCTGGTTAGGAAGGTAGAGGTTTACAAAAGTGAATGTCTGGTGGGCTATGGACGCTCTAACCAAGATCCCTCTCCCATCTCCGATCAACGTTACGGAGACATCCAGCAATCTCAAATGTTTGGCAAAAAGAATGGCAACACCCCTAGCCTTCGCCCCTGAGTAGTCGTTATAGTAGCCAGTGGGAAAATGACGAGACCGAAGACCGGGGGAAGCCCCTTGCTTGAAATGTGTTTCCTGCAAAAAGACAACCTCTGCCCCATCAGTATGTAAGGTGTGTAGTAGGCCTGATCTCTTTTCAGGGATATTTAAACCTTTTACATTATACGAAACAATTTTTAAGCTAGCCATATAGAAGAGAAAGCAGGGATCAATTTACTGAGTGATGTTTCTCGATTACGACTCCGACATATTGCTGCACCATGAAATAACCGAAATTGGTAGTGGCACGGGAGGGGGGGAATAGGCGGGTGGACACATGAGGAAAAAAAGGGAGACACAGGAATTGTAACATAGAAAAAGAAATGGAAAAAACAAAAAAGAAACATAGACAACAACATATAGTAGCAGTCTCTGCATTGATAGCCACGGGTATAATTTAAGTATCCTATGGTCTAAAAAATATACAGCAGAGAGGGGGGTCCAAAGGGTGATAACGGGCTCAACAATTTTAGGTAAGTAGTTAATATAATCTAACGGGATACATCCTAGCCAGGAAGGTAAAGGGTAAAAGGAGACAAATCAACCACCTCCTACCTCTTCGTCATCCAATCTCATACAGCCCATAAGAAACCGCCCACATTGATTACGTAAATAATTTCAAACAGTAAGAAAGAAGCAGGCGCCTTCAGGACCATTGGGGCTCATGTATTAAACAACCCATAGAAGGATCAATTAGGAGCATGTAGTGGGGTAACAAAGAACAAAAAAAAAAAGGATATCACAATTTAGGACGGCCGAAGGAATCAGGAAATTTCCGATGCTTCATCAGATTTGCCAGGTCGATTGCGTCTTCTGGAGGCACCCACTCTCTTCCAAGGTTCCCTGCGGGGCATTGCCGAGCTGGGAAGCTGCAGGGGGTCTGTCCAATCTGGCAGCGAGATTAGCGGTAAGCCTAGTGCGGTGCAGAATGATGGGACTCCATCATAGTCCTCCAGGACATGTCGGTTCCCATCTCGGGTGACCTGGATGCTTAGAGGAAAGCCCCAGCGAAATCTGATATCCTTCTTCCGAAGAGCTTCCGTGAGGGGATGGAGGAGACGCCTCTGCTGTAGGGTCATCCAAGAAAGGTCCTGGAAAATTTGTATGTGGTGGCCATTGAAATCTATGGTCGAGGCCTGTCTGGACTTCTGCAGTACAGTCTCTTTCACTTGAAAGTAGTGTAACCGGCATATGACATCTCTAGGCCGCTCTGTGGGTGCTCCCCTCGGCCGTAGTGCCCGATGCGCTCTGTCGAACTCTATTTGGGAGTTGGGATCAACACCAATAAGGTTGTTGAATATTGTAGTCGGTGTCGCCACCAGGGTATGGGGTTGTACATCTTCAGGTAGACCCTTGACCCTCAGGTTGTTCCGTCGACCTCTGTTGTCTATATCATCTAGTCTACGTCTCATTTCATTGGTGGTACGTGAGTATCGAGACACTAGATCGTGGAGGTCAGCGAGCTTAGAGTCCGTAGCATCCCTGTGATCTTCCAGGTCGACCACTCTGTTTGCTACTTGCGTGAGGTCGGACTGAATGGTGGATAGGCTCGCCTGTAGGGAATCATGGATTCTTTTTTCCATATTAGACAAATCTTGTTGAATGTCCTGGCGAGTCGGAAGCGAGCGTAGCTGCATGAGGACTGCCGCCATATCCGCAGAGTCCCTGCACGCCGGCCCAGCTTGGCGGTGTTTCGGAGAGGGCGGGGCCTCAGTTTCCTCCATTATGGTTGGCCGCAAGGAGTCAGGGGGAGACGCGGAGATGGCAGGATCAGGAACAGGGGCGC
This sequence comes from Pseudophryne corroboree, assembly GCF_028390025.1. Classification (NCBI taxonomy): domain Eukaryota; kingdom Metazoa; phylum Chordata; class Amphibia; order Anura; family Myobatrachidae; genus Pseudophryne; species Pseudophryne corroboree. Next base: position 780,032,880 of record NC_086449.1, on the reverse strand, counting down.
CAAACAGAGTATGAAAGGCTGTAGCTTGTGTGGTCGCGGGTTTAGCTTTTGACGCGTTACCAGAGCGGCGCCGTCTTGTCATCTGTCTAAGTGGAGAGAGCAGAGTCCAGAACAGTGCCCCGAAAGAGGAAACTTTAGGACATATCCCAAGCCGAAGTAGAACCCGTTATCCCCTCTGCGTGGTCTGGCCTTGTTATAGCATAATATACGTCAGGCGAGCTCCTGCAAGCGCTGGGGTCAGCGGCATGACAACATATAGAACACGGTGAGATATGTTCCCCAGTTGGTGTTCACACAGCCCCGGTAGGGAGGCCGCACCGGTATCCGCGGCTGTCAGGAGAATGGTTATCGCGGGGTAGCAGGGGCTGTAGGTCAGGTAATGTGCCTCACTTAGGCTCCCCAGATAAGTCGAGGCCCAGGGGAGGTCCGCAGTAGGTAATAGGAAAATCAAGGCGGGAGGTGGTCCGCAGGAGGCCGCTGCGGTCAGTTGGTGGTCAGAGGGCATCCAAGACCCAGCCCGGCTGAATCCAACAGGGTCTGACAAAAGGTCACAAGCTTCCGTGTGGCCGCCCCCCGATCCCGGGACTGTGGGGGCCAGCAGGGAAACTTCAGGCTAAGAGTCCAGGAGGGCACTCCAAAGCCATCCAATCCACCAGCGTGAGGCGGCAGGCTCTCCCCCGTCCGCGGTATATCAAATCGGTCGCCACTACGGGTCACCACCGGCCGGAGGCCTCACTGGGTCTGTTTTGTTGGGCTGCGATGTCACAGAGGGGCCCAGGAGGAGAGGAAGGGGCACATAGAGGTGACCCCCACCTGTCCGGGGGCAGCGCAGGAATCCAGTCCCCGGCTCCTGCCAGGCGAGAGGGCCGCAACCCGCAGAGTCGGCTTATGCCTCCTCCCGATTCCGCGGCTCCCTCCCACCTATGCCCGAGTCCGGGGATATGAGGCCCGAGGTACGTGTATTGAGTGGTGGTGAGCCTCTGGGAGGGCAAGGGAAGGCAATCAGCTGATCGCAGGCCGGGACCAAGGCAGGTCCGACAGGGCACCTCTTACCTCCCCGCCGTCTGCTCCACGGTTCACGAGGCACCCGCCGCGGACGTCCAGGCCGCCAGGAGCCGCGGAGTCTCAGCCGCCAGGAGCTGCTGCCCCGACGAAGGGAACGCCGGGTCAGGTGCCGCGCGTCTCCGTCTCACTCGGAGTCCCGGCAAGATGGCGGCCGCTCCCGCCGCAGGCCCCGCCGTCCGGATCTCCAGGGCCGACAGCACCCGGCGACCTCAGAGGCAGTCAGTGCAGTGCGGGTGAGCAGCAGGCCCCGCTCGGGTATCCAGGGGCGCCGGGGAGGGTATCCACACGGCTCCCACAGCGCCGGTCGGGACAAGTGTTCACTCCAGGTCCCGGCTTCAATCTGGGGGGAGGGCCGCAACCCGCAGGAGCGCTGAGAAGCACTCCCCGATTCCGCGGGACCCCCCCAGGGCACTCCAAGTCAGCTTAGGTACAATAAGGGAGAGGGGTAGGAGCGGGTAGGGGAGCTCAAGCACTCCAAAACAAGCCTTTATCAAGGTACACTGCAGGAGCTCTCAGGCTGCACTTCTTTCCCTGTCAGTAGCTTAACCACGCCCCAGCTAGTAGTGATTTTAATACATCCCATTTCTCTGTAGTATTTTTTCCTAGAAACAAACCTTCCCAATCAATATCCCTTAGAGTTTCCCTCATCATTTCAAAGTTGGCTTTACTAAAATTTAGAGTCCTAGTTGAGCCAGTATTGGACTCTTTATGAAAACTTACATTGAATGTGACCTTATTGTGGTCGCGGTTTCCTATGGGCTCCCCCACTTCAATATCTGATACCAATTCCCCATTGTTTGTTAATACCAGGTCTAAGATTGCATTGTACCTGGTAGGTTCCTCAATTAGTTGAACTAAGTAGTTATCATTAAGTGTGTTTAAAAACGTATTACCCCTAGCAGTATCACATGAATCGTTTTTCCAGTTTATCTCTGGATAGTTAAAAACTCCCATCACCACTATGTCACCTACTCCTGCTGCTCTTTCAATTTGCCTCAGTTAACAATTCCTCGTCATATACATTAATACCAGGCGGCCTGTAGCATACCCCCAATACTAACTTTTTTTATTCCCTTTTCGCCACATGCCATTTTCTACCCATAGCGTCTCGACCATATCTACAGTCCCCTCCTGCAAATCCTCCCGTATATCAGGTTTTAAAAATGGTTTTACATAAAGACACCCCCCCCCCCTCCCTTTTTATTTAGTCTGACTCTCCTAAACAGCATATAGCCTTCTAGATTGACTGACTGTCCAGTCATGAGGTTCGTCCCACCAAGTTTCAGCAATGCCTATAACAGGCCTGGCCAACCAGTGGCTCTCCAGCTGTTGTGAAACTACAAGTCCCAGCATGCCCTTCTACACATTTGCTCTTAGGAAATGCTAAAACTGTTTCAGAGCATGCTGGAATGTGTAGTTTCACAACAGCTGGAGAGCCACAGGTTGGCCAGGCCTGGCCTATAATATCATACTGTTTGCTTGCTGCAAGTATTTCTAGTTCGCCCTTTTTACCAGTAATGCTTCTAGCGTTTACATACATGCAATTAAGATGAGTATTTTCCCTTGCGTTAGGGACATCTTTCACCTTATGTAGCAATGATGACCTGTAATCGTTATAGGTTAGTGCTTTTGTAAAACCCCCTTTTAGTACCCATGTTCATACCTTTACCAGCTGCTCTAACCCTCCCCCCAACTTCTCCCCCATTTCGTTTACTACTGCCATCCCCACTATTCTCACTGCACGCCCCGTAGTTTCTAGCTAAACACTCCCCCCAGGCTCCTAGTTTAAAATCTCCTCCAACCTTCTAACCATCCTTCCCCCCAGCACCGCTGCCCCCTCCTCATTCAGGTGCAATCTATCACGACAAAAAAGATGGCGCCTGTCTGAGAAGTCTCCCAGTGTTCTAGGAACACGAACCCCTCTTTACTGCACCAGTCTCTAAGCCACACATTTACCTCCCTAATTTCCCTATGCCTCCCTGGACTAGCGCGTGGCACGGGTTCAGAGAATATTACCTTAGATGTCCTTGCCTTAAGTTTCTTGCCTAATTCCCTGTAGTCTTTCTATGTCTACATGACGTCTACATGAAATACAGCTACAGACAGTGGCCGCGGCGCCCTGTGCGTTCGCACGGCTTGCCCGGCACTGCTCCAGTCCTCGAGGACTCCTAATAGGTGCATATGTTACAGATTTCCTATCTGGTGCACAGGTGTATCCGTTACTGGCTGACACATTTTTAAAAGATCCACAGTGAGGGCATGCTCATGCAAATTAGCCCATGCAGAGCAGAACATCGGGGTATTCCGGCCTGTTAAGAGATATTACTTTTCTGTGCCTTTTTCTTTTGAGTAATGTACATCCAATTCACTTTCAGCTCATAAGGACTGATTCTGAGTCTCATGGATGAGGGTTGATTTTGTGCGAAATTTACAAATTTTCCTGTACAGAGTAGGGTGCAATTTGGCGGATCTGACGTTCCGTGAAACAGCATTTTGGGGGCGGTGACAATGCAGTCACACATAGCCGCCCTGTGTTGTGGGTGTGTACAGATGTGTCCTCATACATCTAGCCTCAATACGCCATGTAGCATGAGATACCTGGTGCACGCCATCAGGGCCAGATTAACAATGGGGCGGATGGAGCTCCAGCTCCAGGCCTCCACATAAAAATAGGCCCATTATAATGGCTGAATGATGATGACCAGCCACCCACAGAGTCAGCCGTAACTCTGAAGTATTACAATTGTTTTTCTATCAATCTTTATATTTTCATGTACTTAAGGAAACAGTGGAGTTGATAGTGTAGGAGGTGTACACAGTGTGTACCCACATGGCCCTGGCCCGGCCCACATCCACACTGATCACAGCTCCTCCACATCTCACAGTAGTAGGCCCTTGAATATTTTCACCTCCAGGCCCATGTGGCCCTTAATCCGTACCTGTACGCCATGGTCACATGCAACAAGACTAGCATTGGGACTTTTTTTTTTTGCCGAAATTGTCTTAGTTGCAAAGCTGATTAATTTGATATGCGACACCTGCAGTGGTGTCACCAGGTGTGTGTTCGCACTTCGGAGGCACGCTCATGAAGGGGCTGCCGCCTCTGTGGCCACCTGTCTCCTGTATCAGCTGCTCAGTAACACAATCCAAGGGGGTGACACCATAATAGCAGAGCAGCTTTGCTATTTTGATGTCGCTAAGTGCGGCCCACACCCCGCTAGTGACGCCACTGGACACCTGTATATTTACTAAGCCTTGGATGGAGTTAAAGTGGAGGTAGCTAAGGTACCAACCAACCAGTTCCTAACTCCTATGTCACAGGTTGTGGGGTCTATTTACTAAGCCATTTCTATACTAAGCCATGGACGGAGATAAAGTACCAGCCAATCAGCTCCTAACTGCCACGTCACAGGCCGGGTTTGAAAAAATGACGGTTAGGAGCTGGTTGGCTGGTACATTATCTCCAGCGACTTTCTCTCTCCATAGACCCCTGAGTCTGTATATGTAGCACAATAGAGCATTTACTGGAGAAAAAGCTGCGGCTGCTATGTTGTAGCACTTCGTATACTGATTCAGAGACTCAGCCGCACACAGATGCACAATATCCTGTATCCGATTAAGCAGCACAGTCTCCTCGTGCATACTAGCCACATCGCAGCGTCACTAAGATGTACTTTTGGCAAAAAACACAAAACCTATAAAAGACGCCCAACGCTAGCAGAATCTCGTGACCTGACGCGCTGTTTGGTGCGACTACAGCAATGTTGTATGAGTACACACATGTATCTAAAACTCCTTGCGAGTTGTGCGTTTGAGGTTTAGAAGTCTGTACCACACGTATCACTTGCACCTAGCAGTGCCAATACTAATGATGACTTTTACGGCGGCTGGTGTAAAATCATTGGTCGGCGTGGGTTTCCGCTTGTACATGCACGGCCGCCAGCATTCGTTGAACGGATACTTGCATTAGCATAAGGAAGTAAATCCGGCTCCTGCCACTACAGCCGCTTTGTGTGATAAGGGCCCCATACACTACTGTGACATGTCGGACCCTCATGTCGCAGGCGATCACCTCGGCAGCTTCCCGGGGGGCTGGATCGCATAAGATACATCGTATGCTGTCCTTTTGCTTACGATGTATCTTGTGCGATCCCAGTCATGCCTGCAGGGTCCGACATATCACGAGTACAGGACGTTCAATCTAGGGGATCCGATCCGATGCTCACGGGAATGCAGATCGGATGTAAAACAGATCCGAAATGCCCGATTTCATCCAATATATCGGCCCGAATGGCTGAAATCGGATAAAATCGGGCATTATAGTTCTAGTGCAGTGATGGCTAACCTTGACACTCCAGCTGTTCTTGAACTACACATCCCAGCATGCCCTGCATCAGTTTTAGTATGGCCAAATAGCAAAACTGTAGCAGGGCATGCTGGGATGTGTAGTTCAACAACAGCTGGAGTGTCAAGGTTAGCCATCACTGTTCTAGTGTATGGGGCCCTTTTACTTTGAATCAGCTCCATAGTTTGTGTGAATACAGGGTTGCCATCATCCTGGCTGTCCATTCCGAGAGAGGGCAGCCAGGGCAGCATAGCACGGAGCAGTGTGAGTCATAGAGGGTGGGGCAGCAACAGAAATTATGCTCGTCAAGAGGTGTGGTATCTGCAACCACATCATTGTGGCCACGCCCCTGCCCCACTATGCAATGGTGACATTACCAGAATGGCACAGCAGGGGCAGGGCGTGGCTTTGATGATGCGATTGAGTGTCATCGCTGGGATATTTGGTGGGGGCAGTCGGATCCTGGTATAGTTGCCCACCTTTCCGGAGGGGGGGGGGGGGGGGGGGGGAGAGGAGCGTGAGCGCCTCCCAATTTTTGGAAGCCTGCAGGGGGCAAGTATGTTATGAAACACCCTTTTAGAGTAGATGAACATGCATTTTAGGCCTTAAAACTTTTTAATATAAAAAAAGAAAACAAAATTATATATATATATATATATATATATATATATAATATATAATATATATATTTATATATTTATTTATTTATTTATTTTTTATTTTTTTAGATGTTCCCTTTTCTGGGTGGATAGCCATTTAAAGCCACAGTATGCATGTGTCCGTTGCGAGTTTTACAGTCACACAGACTAACACAACAAACACAATTGTTACAATGATAACGACGCACCGGCTTAGTCCTCACGGCTGCCTGTTTTATATTTGGGTTTTAAATAAGTTTGTAATAGGCTCTGCTGTCAAGTTAACTATACCCATAAAACCTAAAGGTTAAAAAGCCAAATCTTCAATAGTTCTTGATGATATTTTATAGCCGTATTCAGAGAAATGGCAATATAAATCCGGCCGGGGAAGAAACTATTCTGAACACAAAAGCGTTTCGTTAAAAATTCTGTATGGTAACCATTTATAGAGTAAGCTTATGCCTGGTCATGTTGTTTGGAACAAAAAAAATGGAGGAATGTTGTTAGCAGGGCATTAAATACATGGTTACATCATAATTTGTTTTGCAGAGCTGCCCATATTCCAGACAAATTGGTTTCTAAATTGCAGTGTTGCATATTTTAGCATCCCTGGTACTGACAGACCTCAAAGCAGTGGCTGAAAACCTCAATCGCTGCTTACATTAAAATTCTTCCAGCAGGCCATTAGAATGACAGTCACGCAGGTCATCCCTACTAATGACAGGCGGTATTGTTAGCGACGGCTAAAAATATGAAATACTGTACATTTCATCAGGACATATCCGCAGGCTGACGATTTCGTTACCCTGCGAAACAGGTAAACCTTGTTGCCGACTTTCCGCCTCGTTTTCATTCATTGCAGGCTATCTTGTGGATTTCATTATCCTGTTTATTTCAACTAGTTGATCTTGCTTATTTCATATTTTCTCCCAGGAGCCAAAGCGAGGGAATGTCAGCTCCCCCAGGCCAATAAACTTTGCGTTGAGTGAAAAAGAAAAAAGATTTATTTTTTTTTTTAACTTGTAGCAGTTTGAGTTGTGTAAAACACTTTCTTTGATTTCCCCAATGCAAGTGTGATCCGTGGAGCAAGGTGGAAGTGTGAATATGAGTATAGGAGACCTAAAAGATGATCACTTGGTTGTCTTGTCTCAAGAAGTCTGGTTTGCATAATGTTTTTTGGAACTTAAGGCCGAAATGAGGCTCCGTTGTGCAGTACCGTTACAGAGCCAATTTTCCAGAAATAGTCTCGTTTTAAACCATCTTCATTATGTTTTGACCAGTTGGGAGGTAGCCTTGATGTTGCATTGTTGTGCTTATATTTTGATGATTTTGTAAATATCATTAAGAGATCGCAACTCAACGGAACACTAACAAGCTTTAACAATAGGCATTGATGGTCCTTAGGACTGGTGCAGAGCTACCCTATGCAGTACCAATAAACATTATGCACCTGACACGTTTTTATTTTCTTCCATTTTAGTATCACTGTGGATTTATTTGGGAATTTTTACCACTGATTAATATAAAACACTTGTTGAAAGTAAAAAAAAAAAAAAATGTCTAAAGCTTTTACATAAGTAGTAATAAAAATAGTGTACCAAACATGTATTTAGCAATTTTGCTAATACACATCTAAATGCACTCTGAGGCCATCCAATTTCTTTAGTGGTCTCATTGAGTGAATTGTTAGTTTGGTATAAAAATTAATATACCTATCTGGAAAAGGTTCCATGTTTGATTAGTACATTTCCAAAAAACTTCATCATGAAGATCATAAAACATCCCAAACAAATTAGATAAAAGGGTATTAAAGGGTATTAAAAAGCATCACTGGAAAAATATGAGCATGTAAAAACCTATAAATATCAGCCAGAGTTATCTTAAGTATACTGGGCCTTGGACTGCACACACCCTAATTCTAAATATAATAAGAGGTGCTACCATGCTAAGCCTTGTAGTTCCATTCTGTAAAGAAAAAGAGAAAATGCATGTGTACTCTCCAAATACTAAACACTGCTAATCAGAATATTTATAATACACTCTGTAATTATATAAAATAGAGTATACAGTGGGGCAAAAAAGTATTTGGACAGCCACCGATTTTGCAAGTTGACCCACTTAATAAGATGAGAGAGGTCTGTAATCTCCACACAGTGCGATATGCACTATATTTTCCTGCGATATTGACTATGTAGTCCATATCGCAAGGAAAATCGCATCGTGTTTAGGCCCCTTTAGCTTCAAGTCCAGGGCAAGAGATCCCCTAGGACAGCACAAGCCAACCCACCCAAGGCATCTCACTAGTGACAGGTTTAAGTGTTAAAAAGTGTTACATTAGTAAGAAGCAGCAGCTTTGTGTTGAGAGTGAGGCAAGAACCTTGGTCAATTGGTGGGCCCATATTTTTGGCCAAAATTATGCTAAGCACCTCAAATTTACTCTGTTACATTACAGAGTTTATTTTAATTATTCTGATTAGCAGTGTTTAGTGTTTAGGGAGTGCACCTGCATTTTCTTTTGCCATCTAAAATAAACTCTGCTCAAGATTTATTTTACAGCATTACAATGATCCAAAACATACAACTAAAGCAATGTTGGAGTTTATTTCTAAAAGAAGGAAAAAAAAATCATGAGAGGGATGCAAAACCTCTAAAGAGGACAAGTGCAGAAGATAACTACTAATACCTTATCAAGTACATTATATAAAGTGATAGCCAAAAGCTTATTGGTTGATATGGGAAACTTCTGCCCGTGTCCTCTTGCATCTCCCCAGTGTCCTGCCCAGTAAAAGCAGAGAGATGAATCCCAATGAGAATCTGGTGAACACTAGAATATGACCAAACCAAACTTAAGAACGGAAGGTATTTGGGGTAATGGACCAACCACCGGCAAATTTGCAACAACTATCAGACACAGGGCCTTATGCAGCACGGGTGGGAGATGTGTTGCGTCCGCATACTGCCGACCTGTGCTGTACTGTGCACGTGCATCGGCGGCAATGCGTGCGGAAGGATGCGACCGCAGTATGATTGACAGGTGTGGGCATTGGGGGGGGGGGGGTGGCGTTCCATGAAAAACTGAGGCGTGCCCGGAGCGTTATCGGGGCAGATGTGTGACGTCATTTGCAGCCGCTCACATTAAAAAAATTGCGCCCTGTGCCTGCCTTTGCAGCCTGACTGCGGAGGCAGGGGGCGTTCACAAATCCACAATGCAATCTCAATTACATTGCGATCGCATCGCTGCCGGGTATTTGGATGCTGGGCGGCCCCCAGAATGCGATTGCAGCCAGTTGCAGTTTTGCTAAAATCGCAAAACTTCAACTGCAGCTGAATGAGGGCCAAAGTGGAATCAACATGGATCAGTATTAGCGCACCACAGAGTCTAACACCCTTTGGGATGACATCAGGACAACCCAAGGGGAAGATGTATCGAACCTTTGAAACAGATAAAGCGGAGAGTTTGCCTATAGCAGTGGTTCTCAACCTCGGTCCTCAAGTACCCCCAACAGTTCATGTTTTCCAGGTCTCCTCACAGGATTGCAAGTGAAATAATTTGCTCCACCTGTGGGTCTTTTATAATGTGTCACTGAGTAATGACTTCACCTGTTCAACTGATAGGAGACCTGGAAAACATGAACTGTTGGGTATACTTGAGGACCGAGGTTGAGAACCACTGGCCTATAGCAATCAATCAGATTCTAACTGAAACTTTAGAAATTTACTAGATAAAGGCTAGCTAGAACCTTATTAGTTGCTATGGGTTACTTCTCCACTTTATCTCTCACGAAGGATTGAGGCACCTAAGCCCCTCCCCCCGGTCAGAAAAACTGAAAGTGTAAATAATTTTCATTAGAATATTAGCCAACCAAATTTGATCATATTGAAATTGATATATTCTCCCTATTCACAATATTTCATCTTAATCTTTTTGCAATACCGCCATGAAATCCAATATTAAAGTAACTTGTGTTTTTTGTTTTTTTTTAAGCTATGGTGGATATATATCAAAGTACGAAGAGAGATGAAGTGAAAACAGATAAAGGGGTCTATTTACTAAGCCGTGGACGGAGATCAAGTACCAGCCAATCAGCTCCTAACTGTCATTTTTCAAACCCAGCCTGTGACATGGCAGTTAGGAGCTGATTGACTGGTACTTTATCTCCATTCAATGCTTAGTAAATAGACCCCAAAGTACCAACCAATCAGCTTCAGTCATTTTTCAAACACAGCCTGTATCACGGCTGTTGGGAGCTGATTGGCTGGTACTTTCTCCAAGCTTTGATAAATCTCCCCCCCCCCCCCCCCCCCCTCCATGTTGGGAATTGTATTCCCATCTAAATAATATATTGGTTGCACGCGGACGATGCTTAGTCACATTCCGTGTGCAGAACGGCTTTCCTGTACTGCCTTCCGAGAACTCCACTGTAAATTTTGCTGAAGGACACGGGATAAAAAAAAAGGGGGTTCTGTCAAACTGCTGCGAAATGAACTAGGGTCAGATCTATACGTGGATAAAATCTCTTTTTTAACACATTTCTGGATCTCTGCTACCCATCCAGCATTTGTTTGCAATGTACATTAAATATTTATATGCGTGTCAGTTTGAGGCTTCGTAATTTCTTTTCATACGCTGCTGCTATGGTGTCAGTAGAAATATGTAGTTTATGACACTGCACCTGGTCTAAATTGCCGAGGATGAACTCCGGATTTACCCTCAACCACAAAGGATTTGGGAGACGAGATTGGCTGAGTGGAGAGGACCTTGGGCAGATTGCTGGTAGCTGTGCGTATAGAGCACATGTCTTGCAGGGTTACACACTGGAAGAAGAACAACTCTGAGCCTATGGGCCGGCGGTTTGACAGCAATTATTGGCAAGATTCTTCAAATTAACAAATGACACAACAATAAACAAATATCGTCTGCAGAAAGGAAAAGGGGAAACTTTTGTTTATCTCGTCAGATGGTTTAGATTAGCGGTGATGCTGGTCTGTATTATGTTACTTTAAATCATTGTGTCCCAGCAGGATATAAATTATGAAGATTGCTACAGTATGTTTCATCCAATGTAGAAACAACAAATTGGAATATTTTTTTACGGGCACATCACAGCATCTTGGCAGAGACCTGCGCTGCATTAAATTTAACACGAGGTGTGGTTCATATGTTACTCCTCAATACACATACTGTTATTTGCATATATCGCTGGTTGTAAAAATCTAAACCGTTTGGCTGGAAATCTGTTTGTTTAAATGAAAGGGGGAAAGAATATGTACAAGCAGGAGAAGGCTGTCCAAATTCACAGCCCATCCGCTGCATTTAGGGCTCCAAGGTTATTTAATGGCATGCATTTAAATGTGACATGCAGCCCAACTCCCATCTGCCGAGCCGGGAACATTATAACGCAGGTGGCAATCGTTTTACACTGACCTGAAAAACCATTTATTTCCGCCTTTGGCGTTTTAAATAGATTGAAATAGAAATAACGTTTATTTTAAGACGTCTCCCATGAATATATTGCTACATTGTAATCTTTCAGGTTAGGGATGGCCATTGATGATTCGAAATCATCGATGGTCTGTGACCAATTTTGAATACTTTTACCATCGATGGGGGAGAACCAGATGGTTTCCTACCATCAGTGGTTCAATGCTAACTAATTTTCTCTAACGTCCTAGTGGATGCTGGGGACTCCGTAAGGACCATGGGGAATAGCGGCTCCGCAGGAGACTGGGCACAGCTAAGAAAGAATTAGGACTACCTGGTGTGCACTGGCTCCTCCCACTATGACCCTCCTCCAGACTTCAGTTAGAATCCTGTGCCCGGCCGAGCTGGATGCACACTAGGGGCTCTCCTGAGCTCCTAGAAAGAAAGTATATGTTAGGTTTTTTATTTTACAGTGAGATCTGCTGGCAACAGACTCACTGCAGCGAGGGACTAAGGGGAGAAGAAGCGAACCTACCTAACTGGTGGTAGCTTGGGCTTCTTAGGCTACTGGACACCATTAGCTCCAGAGGGATCGACCGCATGGAACCGGCCATTGGTGTTCGGTCCCGGAGCCGCGCCGCCGGCCCCCTTACAGAGCCAGAAGCAAGAAGAATCCGGAAAATCGGCGGCAGAAGACATCAGTCTTCACCAAGGTAGCGCACAGCACTGCAGCTGTGCGCCATTGCTCCTCATACACACTTCACACTCCGGTCGCTGAGGGTGCAGGGTGCTGGGGGGGGGCGCCCTGAGAAGCAATAAATACACCTTGGCTGGCAAAATATATCACAATATATAGCCCCAGAGGCTATATATGTGATAAATACCCCTGCCCTAATCCATAAAAAAGCGGGAGAAAAGTCAGCAAAAAAGGGGCGGAGCTATCTCCCTCTGCACACTGGCGCCATTTTTCCCTCACAGTTCCGCTGGAAGGAAGCTCCCTGACTCTCCCCTGCAGTCTACACTACAGAAAAGGGTAAAAAAGAGAGGGGGGGCACTAAATTTAGGCACAAAATACATATATAGCAGCTATAGGGGATATAATTTAGTTAATCCCTGTATTATATAGCGCTCTGGTGTGTGCTGGCATACTCTCTCTCTGTCTCCCCAAAGGGCTTTGTGGGGTCCTGTCTTCTGTCAGAGCATTCCCTGTGTGTGTGCGGTGTGTCGGTACGGCTGTGTCGACATGTTTGATGAGGAGACTTATGTGGAGGAGGAGCAGGTGCCTATAAATGTGTTGTCACCCCCTGCGGGGCAGACACCGGAGTGGATAGATTTGTGGAAGGAATTACGCGAAAGTGTTGACTCCTTACATAAAAAATTTGACGACATGCCAAATGTGGGTAGCCGGCTTCTCAGCCCGTGCCTGCCCAGACGTCTCAAAAGTCATCAGGGGCTCTAAAAGGACGGGGTTACTATTCCACAATGTTTGTGGTACCGAAACCGGACGGTTCGGTGAGACCCATTTTAAATTTGAAATCCTTGAACACATATTTGAAAAAATTCAAGTTCAAGATGGAATCGCTCAGGGCGGTTATTGCAAGCCTGGAAGAGGGAGATTACTTGGTATCTTTGGACATCAAGGATGCTTACCTGCATGTCCCCATTTACCATCCTCACCAGGAGTACCTCAGATTTGTGGTACAGGATTGTCATTACCAATTCCAGACGTTGCCGTTCGGCCTGTCCACGGCACCGAGGGTATTTACCAAGGTAATGGCCGAAATGATGATACTCCTTCGGAAAAAGGGAGTTTTAATTGTCCCATACTTGGACGATCTCCTGATAAGGGCGAGGTCCAGAGAGCAGTTGTTGGTCGGCGTAGCATTATCTCAGGAGATGCTACACCAGCACGGTTGGATTCTGAATATTCCAAAGTCTCAGCTGGTTCCGGCGACACGTATACTGTTCCTAGGGATGATTCTGGACACGGTCTAGAAAAAAGTGTTTCTCCCAGAGGAGAAAGCCGAGGAGCTGTCGTCTCTAGTGAGAGGCCTCCTGAAACCAAAACAGGTGTCGGTGCATCATTGCACGCGAGTCCTGGGAAAGATGGTAGCTTCCTACGAAGCGATTCCATTCGGCAGGTTCCATGCCAGAACTTTTCAGTGGGACCTATTGGACCAATGGTCCGGATCGCATCTTCAAATGTATCGGTTGATAACCCTGTCTCCAAGGACCAGGGTGTCTCTGCTGTGGTGGCTGCAGAGTGCTCATCTCAGAGAGGGCCGCAGATTCGGCATACAGGACTGGGTCCTGGTGACCACGGATGCCAGCCTTCGGGGCTGGGGTCAGTCACTCAGGGAAGAAACTTCCAAGGACTTTGGTCGAGTCAGGAGACTTCCCTACACATAAATGTTCTGGAACTGAGGGCCATTTACAATGCCCTAAGTCAAGCAAGGCCCCTGCTTCAAAACCGTCCGGTTCTGATCCAGTCAGACAACATCACGGCGGTCGCCCATGTAAATCGACAGGGCGGCACAAGAAGCAGGGCGGCGATGGCAGAAGCCACAAGGATTCTCCGTTGGGCGGAAAATCACGTGTTAGCACTGTCAGCAGTGTTCATTCCGGGAGTGGACAACTGGGAAGCAGACTTCCTCAGCAGGCACGACCTCCACCCGGGAGAGTGGGGACTTCATCCAGAAGTCTTCCAACTGATTGTAAACCGTTGGGAAAGGCCACAGGTGGACATGATGGCGTCCCGCTTAAACAAAAAGCTGGAAAAATATTGCGCCAGGTCAAGAGACCCTCAGGCGATAGCTGTGGACGCTCTAGTGACACCGTGGGTGTACCGGTCGGTTTATGTGTTCCCTCCTCTTCCTCTCATACCCAAGGTACTGAGGATAATAAGGAGAAGAGGCGTAAGAACTATACTCATTGTTCCGGATTGGCCAAGAAGAGCTTGGTACCCGGAACTTCAAGAAATGATCTCAGAGGACCCATGGCCTCTGCCGCTCAGACTGGACCTGCTGCTGCAGGGGCCCTGTCTGTTCCAAGACTTACCGCGGCTGTGTTTGACGGCATGGCGGTTGAACGCCGGATCCTAAAAGAAAAGGGTATTCCGGAGGAAGTCATTCCTACGCTTATTAAAGCTAGGAAAGATGTAACCGTACAACATTATCACCGCATATGGCGAAAATATGTTGCGTGGTGTGAGGCCAGGAAGGCCCCAACGGAGGAATTCCAGTTAGGTCGATTTCTGCACTTCCTACAGTCAGGAGTGACTATGGGCCTAAAATTGGGTTCCATTAAGGTCCAGATTTCGGCTCTGTCGATTTTCTTCCAAAAAGAACTGGCTTCACTGCCTGAAGTTCAGACATTTGTCAAGGGAGTGCTGCATATTCAGCCTCCTTTTGTGCCCCCAGTGGCACCGTGGGACCTCAACGTGGTGTTGGGTTTCCTAAAGTCACATTGGTTTGAGCCACTGAAAACCGTGGATTTTAAAATATCTCACGTGGAAAGTGGTCATGTTTTTGGCCTTGGCTTCGGCAAGGCGGGTGTCAGAATTGGCGGCTTTGTCATGTAAAAGCCCCTATTTGATTTTCCATATGGATAGGGCAGAATTGAGGACTCGTCCCCAATTTCTTCCTAAGGTGGTATCAGCTTTTCACTTGAACCAACCTATCGTGGTGCCTGCGGCTACTAGGGACTTGGAGGACTCCAAGTTACTGGACGTAGTCAGGGCCTTGAAAATTTATGTTTCCAGGACGGCTGGAGTCAGGAAGACTGACTCGCTATTTATCCTGTATGCACCAAACAAGATGGGTGCTCCTGCTTCAAAGCAGACTATTGCTCGCTGGATTTGTAGCACAATTCAGCTTGCGCATTCTGTGGCTGGCCTGCCACAGCCTAAATCTGTAAAAGCCCATTCCACGAGGAAAGTGGGCTCTTCTTGGGCGGCTGCCCGAGGGGTCTCTGCTTTACAACTTTGCCGAGCTGCTACTTGGTCAGGGCAAACACGTTTGCAAAATTCTACAAATTTGATAACCTGGCTGAGGAGGACCTTGAGTTCTCTCATTCGGTGCTGCAGAGTCATCCGCACTCTCCCGCCCGTTTGGGAGCTTTGGTATAATCCCCATGGTCCTTACGGAGTCCCCAGCATCCACTAGGACGTTAGAGAAAATAAGATTTTACTCACCGGTAAATCTATTTCTCGTAGTCCGTAGTGGATGCTGGGCGCCCGTCCCAAGTGCGGACTGTCTGCAATACTTGTATATAGTTATTGTTAACTAAAAGGGTTATTGTTGAGCCATCTGTTGAGAGGCTCTGTTATGTTCATACTGTTAACTGGTTATAATATCACGAGTTATACGGTGTGATTGGTGTGGCTGGTATGAGTCTTACCCGGGATTCAAAATCCTTTCCTTATTGTGTCAGCTCTTCCGGGCACAGTATCCTTACTGAAGTCTGGAGGAGGGTCATAGTGGGAGGAGCCAGTGCACACCAGGTAGTCCTAATTCTTTCTTAGCTGTGCCCAGTCTCCTGCGGAGCCGCTATTCCCCATGGTCCTTACGGAGTCCCCAGCATCCACTACGGACTACAAGAAATAGATTTACCGGTGAGTAAAATCTTATTTTTTATTTTTTTTCTCAAAGTGTCAGGGCACGGAGCTTAGCCCCACCGCCTGACACCCACAAAGCCACATCTGTAAGGCTCTGATTGGCCGGCATTTCATTGCACAGTAATGCAGGGGTGACCCTCATTGGGTAAAACCATTGATAAATACCTTCCTGATGGTTTTACACCATTGAGGTTATACATCAATAGATAACCCACCGATGACCATCCCTATTTCAGGTCCTGTTGAAAAATGCTGTTCTAGCCTTGTCCTTGACTAGAGGTGGAGTGGCTAAGGGACCTGGAGGTAAGAGGGGCCCGTATCCTGCAATTGTGGCAGTTCTGTCCCTGGGTAGAGTCCTAAAAAGATGGCAATGGGCAAAACATGTAAATGTGGGCAGTGTTATCTGTTATATGTGATGAGTATGGACTTGGTGTAAAGGCCAAAAAGTTTTGTTCCCTCTGCCTGGGAGAGCATTGAAGATTGTGCTGCATGCATCCAAACACACTGCAGCAGCGCCTGGGTCTGACTGCATAACGATCCATAAAGTGCACAAGGGGGATATTTATGAAAGCTTTCTGTGAATAAAGGGAGATATTTATCAAAGTTTGGAGAGCGATAAAGTAAAATCGGGGGTCTACAGACAGTGTCCTGTAATAGTGGGACCTATGACAAGGATTTTCTTGTCACTTATGTAATGCTGTTTAAGTGTTTATAATTAAATTTAGGCCATTACTTACTAATTACGGTAATTACATGCTACTTGACTTAATTTTTATTTTTCATCAAATAGGCTTTTGTCTACCAACATCTAAACAACATTTTGGAACATTGATTAGTTTATGCATGCGATCCCTGGGGGTATACTAACATGACAGCTAGCTTACAAAATATTGTGTCCGAAATGACAGACAGCCATCAAAATGATCTCCCTAATAAGGGGTCTATTCATGAAGCAGTGAAAAGTGTGGAGAAGTGGCATCCAATCAGCATTGAAGTAACATTTATAATTTGCATACTCTACAATCGTATGGAGCAGCTGATTGGTTGCCATGGGCAACTTCTCCACAGGCTCACTTCTCCACTCTTTTTTTCATTGCTTCATGAATAGATCCCAAGCAGCAGTGGCGGCTGCAGAGGCGTGGCTGCAGCATAGGTCAAAATTCAAATAGGAGGTACATACCAACTGCTCCCCACCCCATAATGCTGGCAAATGTCGCTGGCCGGGGCTCACTGGCAGTTGGTGTGGCTCCCCTATTTGAATTTCAGCCCCACCTCTGGCGCCACCACTGCTAAGCACTATTTCCCAGCATTCAGCAGATGTCTTATACAAATTCAAATTCTCAGTATCTCCTTCTTGTAGCTGGCATAGTGTTCCAAGCCATCTCCTGTAGGAAGTAACTAAAACTTGCAATGTGCCGAGTCTGATTTTGAGTTGCTCACGAGACCGAATGCAGCTGCATCAATCAGTTATTTATTTATTAAAGCAATCTGCGCGTGTGTTTGCTGGGCCTGCTTGTGCATCTTTGGGAAGTTACGAATGGAGATAGCCATACTTATTTCTGCGGCAGCTAAATGGGCGTGTCTGGGTGGCAGCTGGACAGCGACAATGCGGACACTTGTAAGAGGACAGTGTTTTGGGATTGCCGTGGGCATGTAATCAGAGTTAAATGTAGTGTTCATTCTAGAACCCTGCACCTTTCAAAATCCGTGCAGTTCCTCTTTCCTACCTGGGGTGTCGCTCTCTGCTGTGATGCTTTTCAGCACACTCTGATCTGTTACTCAGTGCTGAGATACAGACCTGTGTGTGCTGAGAAGCACCAGAGCAGAGAACGACACCCCAGGAAGGAAAGAGGAACTGCACAGGATTTGAAAGGTGCAGGGTGCTAGAATGAACACTAACATTTTATTTTGAGTCGTGCGTATGGAAAGAAGGCACCAAATAAAGATGGATCTTCTGGTACATAGCATGGGGTAAGTATGGGCTGATGACAACAATGGTGGCTATTCTCATGGATGTTAGGGCGGGACAGTGCTGTCACATAGATGTTTGCAACTTAGAACACTTGCATATAGCATTCCCCATGCATTGGGACTTGGGTTGAGTTTACATTACATTGAATCTGGCGCTTAGCCTTCGAAAGTTAGTAAAATGTTACACAGATAATCTCTACTTTTAAGACTAATTTAAAGTACAGGTTGAGTATCCCTTATCCAAAATGCTTGGGACCAGAAGCATTTTGGATATCGGATTATTCCGTATTTTGGAATAATTGCGTACCATAGTGAGATATCATGGCGATAGGACCCAAGTCTAAGCACAGAATGCATTTATGTTTCATATACACCTTATACACACAGCCTGAAGGTCATTTAATATAATATTTTTAATAACTTTGTGCATTAAACAAAGTGTGTGTACATACACACAATTCATTTAGGTTTCATATACACCTTATACACACAACCTGAAGGTCATTTAATACAATATTTTTAATAACTTTGTGTATTAAACTAAGTTTGTGTACATTGAGTCATCAGAAAACCAAGTTTCACTATCTCACTCTCTCTCAAAAAATTCCGTATTTCGGAATATTCCATATTTCGGAATATTTGGATATGGGATACTCAACCTGTATATGAAATGTATTTAATAAAAATATAGAATGCAAAATATGGAGTTAAAGCCAGGCATTGCTCCTGTATAATACACCTACATACCGCTTCCTGAATGTGCTTTACTGGTACTTCTAGAGCCTTGTTAAACAGATGGAATGAATTTTGGACTTTCTTGATCATTACTTCCCATATATTTCTGACTATACCTATGATAATTGGTGGGTCCAAGAAATGGATTCTTAACTTCCATCCTTAAATAAGCTTATACTTTTGGCACATGGATCACAATTAAAAAAAAATTGATCTGCATTTTTTTTCCCTCTAAAACTTTTGATTTATTAAAAGATGGATCAATCCAATGACAAACAGACCTATTTAAAATGACGGGGCCGCTTCGTAAATATAACCCAAAGTAGTCACAATGAACAAGAAAACAAAACTGATTGTGACCAGCGATTTTTTAACTTTCATATCTGCTGTAAATTTATTTATTCCCAAAGTTTTTACGGCTCTGACTGAGTATATTCTTATCAGAAGGCAGATTTAGCCTGGAATTTGTTGGGCAAGCGATCATATGTATGGGAGAGACCGCTGTTTTAAGCTCCGTTTCTGATCAGATGCTGATTGAGAACCCCCCCCCCCCATCCGCCTGCATCATATGCCTCAATGATTAAATCCGACATGGTGCACATGCCGCTTGGACTCCATCACAACCATCTTTTGTAACTCTGCAATACCTTTATCCAGAGTTTGGCAACTATGGGTTTGTTAATTTTGATTATACAATTAAAGTTTAAAAACTTTTTGGTTACTGCTTCTTTTTAGGACTTTGGATCCCTGGCAACTGTTTTTCAGATCTGACCCCCAACTCTCCACTTGGTATCCGGATGATGGATCTACACTATCTAGTCATACAGTCAATAGGTCAATACCATATGGTCGACATAACAATGGTCAACACATGCCATGTTTCTCATGTTTCTCACGTTTTCCCAACATTCTCTTTATTTATAATCCACGTGAACTACGATTAGGAATAGTAACCTGTGGCGAGTGCAGCGGTAGTAGAATGAGCCACTTTGCCCGAAGCATGGCGGGCTAAGCGAGCCTTCAAGGGTCTATGTTTGTATCTATGGTGGTTGCAGAACAAGGAAATATACAAGATGTGGACAAAAGAAACCAAAATGCGTTGACCATTGTCATATCATCCTTTTGACCATGTTGACCTTAGCCAGTGTTGACCTTTCACCTATTGACCAAATGCAAGTTGACCATATGGTGTTGACCTATTGACCATCTGTTTAGACAGTGTAGATCTTCTATACCCCACCCTCTCCACTGTTGGTTCTAGAACTGGATGGTTCCTTCCTGGCTCCACCCTGTCCTCTTCTTCCACATACTCCTCCTTCCAATTCCAACTTGTGCCCATCTACAAGCTGGTACTTTCAGTTGCATATGTACTCTCAGGATCCCCCGTTCATATCTTTCTCTGATCTATATATGTATTCTCCACTCTGTATATTTTGACGTTTGTGCTCCCTATTTAATAAAATATCTAGGAAAAACAGGAATAAAAAAAACC
Source organism: Pseudophryne corroboree (assembly GCF_028390025.1). Taxonomy (NCBI): domain Eukaryota; kingdom Metazoa; phylum Chordata; class Amphibia; order Anura; family Myobatrachidae; genus Pseudophryne; species Pseudophryne corroboree. The sequence goes on along the minus strand of NC_086449.1, from coordinate 780,012,597 downwards.
TAAAAATATAATTATTTGACATTTGCTCAGTCCATTATGGCCACTCCATTGTTTGCATCGGGTTATGAATGCTGTAAAACCGAGCAACCTACTCCCATTGGTTCTAGTTAATTGGTTCAATTAGGAATCTGAGTTCTAGGAAATTAAAATCTACATTTCTGCAGATTTCTGGCATGAAAAACCGGGACAGTCCTCGGAGAACCAGAACATGGAGAGGCCATCAAGGAGTGGATAGATTGCGTTAAGTAACCGAGCAGACCTCTCAAGTTAGCCAAGGAATAGTTAGTGTGGCCAGAATATATGCATTTATTGTAATGTGTAGTTTAACTTACTCCAGAGGCGATGCACGCACACACACTAATGATATTCTGCAGCATTATCCTCTTTGCCCTTTCTAGAAAATCTAGCTCACAGTGTTACAATAAAGTGCTCGGCCAATCTAATTAAGTACTTAGGCTCGTAATAATAATACGTTATTAAATCGCTTCGGCTTGCTGGCTGATAAATGGCGTCCATACAGTAGGATTATTATGCGGATTCATTACTTAAGACAGCGCTGGCCAAGATTTGTGCTCCAAGTGCCATATCTCTTACCGGGCATAGGATAGTTTTTTGGCTGCATGCTTAAGGAAGTGCGAGACCAAAGATATTATGAGATTAGTTAAGAGACTTTGCAAGTTGCCTTAAGCTTTGCCAAGTTACTGGATCTGAGGTGCAGCGTATCGTTCGTCCCACCCTTTTCTGAAAAGAGAGAGTCTTAAGAGAGCGTGGTCAATTTGTGAAGTTACAGTACAATGTAGAATTCAGTATATGCCAGTGCTGGGTTTATGGTATGAATGTGCTACTGCAGAACGAGATTATGCAGCCCGCTGTAAACTAGGGGTCTCTTCAATTCAGATTCAAAAAATGACATTACTGATATTATATTTGTCTAAAGCAAAGCTCACGGGGAAAATGTAAGGTTTGTTTTAATCCTCCAGTAATTGCTGTATAAAGAGCGAATGAACATAGGAGATAATTCAGGGGATAATTCAGAGTTGATAATTTAGAGTCCACCCCGCATGTCAGGCCATACTTGCCTACTCTCCCGGAATGGCCGGGAGGCTCCCGAAAATCGGGTGACCCTCCCGGCCCCCCGGAAGAGCAGGCAAGTCTCCCGATTTGACGGGGTCCCCCCTGCCCGTCCGCCCACTTTGTGTGTAAAGTGGGCGGTCTGGGCAGACAATGACGCGATTCTTGCTGATTCGCGTCACCGTAGCCACGCCCCCTGCATTGTAATGCCGGTGATCGCGGCATGACAGAGTGGGGGCGTGGCTTAAAGAAGGCATCGCCGTAACCATGCCCCGTCCCGCCCTTGCTCCGCCCCTGTCCCGCTCTTGCTCCGCCCCTGCACTGCCTCCGGCCCACCCCCTCCATTCGTCAAAGTGCTCCTGGCCCGCCTGTTGAGCCGACCTGGCTGCTCTCTCCCGCAGAGAGCAGCCAGAATGTTGGTAAGTATGTGTCAGGCCCTCTCTCCCCCCCCCCCCCCCCCCCCCCCCACCCCCACGGCGGCGATGCTTTTGTGCCTGGTTAGTAGCTCCCTACCTGCGCAGCTCCTGCGCTCTGGCAGGGAGCTACCCGCTGCCTTCCGGGTCACAGGAGCTGCGTGTGACATCACGCAGCTGCCGCGTCACGCCCCCCCAACAGTCCGGACACGCCTACGTTGTCCGAACCACGCCAGCGCCGTTCTAACGCTGTTGGCACGCCTCCTCTCGCCCCACAACCGCCTCTGCGCATTGTAACTGCGCCCACGACTGGCTGCACATGTGCAGTGCGCCCTGTGCATAGTAACTCAGAGCGATCACTGCAGAGCTCCAGTCTGAATTACCCCCATAGTAACATCGTTAATGAGGTTGAAAAATTGCCCATTTTCTTACCCTATTCTGTATTAAGCAGAGTTTACTATAATGTCCCTGTTGAAGTGAAGTTTTAAGACTAATTAACAACTATAATTTGTGCTCTTCCCAAAATAATATTTTAAATGCTGTATCCTTGGATATCTTTTTCAGTTAGAAATTTAGCTAATCCATTTTTAAATGTATTTACGGAGTCCACCATTTTTCTACCTTCTGTGGCAGAGTTCCAAATCCTTCCGGCCCTTACTGTGAAGAACCCTTTCCTACGTTAGATGCAAAATTTGCTCTCCTCTAGCCTCAGAGGGTGAACGCGTGTGCTGTGGAGCGTTCTCTCAATAAATAAATCACCTGATAGCTCTTTGTAAAGTCCCTTTATATATTTGAAGATATTAATGTCTCCTCCTAGACGCCTCTTTTCTAGTGTATACATATTCAACCTAGTAAGCCTCGCTTCGTAATACAGTGCCTCTAACCCCTTAACCAATTTTGTATCTAGCCTCTGAACTCTCTCGTAAAAAGGGTCTGTGCGTTTTTAGCTGGTCGCATGTCTGCGACTTTATGCAATTACTGCTACTAGCCCTTTCCTGGTGTACACCCATACGTATGATGGTGCAAGGACTGAGATACCCACTTAGAGCCTCTTCGGATGCGGTAGTCGTGTTTGTTGCAGCTTTAGATGGCACCATCAGTCGCACCATTGAAACGTGCACCACCCCTATGCTAGGTGAAGATTTTTTTGTCTGAGCGATTAAGCATCTGAGTATGCAAACACTTGATTGACACCAGGGACGGACTGCGGCGAGAAAGAGCCAGTGGCTGCATATACCTGCGCATGGCAAGGGGGTCGTGGTCTCCGCTCATAGGGCTCTGCCTCATGGCACGCCCCCATGTCTCTCAGCCGAGCAGAGCACCTGGGGGGTGTAGCTGCTCGGCCATCCCCTGTATGGTGTGGCCAGGCTTTTAGGCCGGAGTGGCCCAACAGGCCATCGGACCTTCTGTCTTTTGCCAGAAGGGCCAGATGGCCAGCCTGGCCCTGAGCATAATGCCCACAGCGCTCCTGTTACGCTTCTATAAGAAGGACCAGCTCCGTATGTCTATCTGAATAACCATCTCTCAGTCAACCCCCAAGAACACCCAATACATATTCAATGTAATGCTTTGTGCATACCCTATCATTACGCTTGGTTCTGTTAGGCATTATAATGATGGTTCCTACTTATTAGAGATGGCCATCACAATGGCGGGATCGACTTGCTACAAGCTCAGCGATGGCATGTAACCATACCATCTTAAATGTTCTATGTTTTGAACCAGACATGTACAGAGTCTGTAGAAATAGGCCAATTACAAATCCAGCTTCAAAACAAATATAATACTAAAAATAAATAAAATTTTATATTATATAAAGATCAGTGATGCCTGATTATTTATTTCCCAGACATTACTCGGTATCTGTGTCGGGTGTCACGGAACATACAGTAGGAGACTTATTATCTTGCAGAAAGGAAATGCTAAATGACAGAACGAGAAAGCCAATAAAATGTTGACCAAGACAAAAATAAAGACCAGCACAGCAGTGTTTGTCATCTGTTTTGGAACAAAAAAAAAGTGTTTGCTCAAAACAGGAAAGAAAAACCTAGCTACATGGTGAAGTTGAAGTGTCCCTCATCCAGTCTGATCTGTGTGAGTGGAAGTAACACATGAAAATATGATGCTGATCTTATTGGTAGTGTACAGTATACAGTGTATCTGGAAACTATTCACAGCGCTTCACTTTTTCCACATTTTGTTATGTTACAGCCTTATTCCAAAATGGAATACATTCATTTTTTCCACTAAAATTCTATACACAATTCCTCATAATGACAATGTGAAAAAAGTTTTTTTGAGATGTTTGCAAATTTATTAAAAATAAAAAACTAAGAAATCACATATACAGAAGTATTCAGTCTTTGCCATGAAGCTCAAAATTGAGCTAAGGTGCATCATGTTTCCACTGATCATCCTTGAGATGTCCCTACAGCTTAATTGGAGTCCACCTGTGGTAAATTTAGTTGATTGGACATGATTTGGAAAGGCACACACCTGTCTATATAAGTTCTCACACTTGACAGTGCATGTCTGAGCACAAACAAAGCATGAAGTCAAAGGAATTGTCTGTAGACCTCCGAGACAGGTTTGTCTGGAGGCACAAATCTGGGGAAGGGTACAGAAAAATATCTGCTGCTTTGAAGATCCCAATGAGCACAGTGGCCTCCATCATCCGTAAATGGAAGAAGTTTGGAACCACCAGGACTCTTCCTAGAGCTGGCTGCCCATCTAAATTGAGCGACTGGGGTAGAAGAGCCCTAGTCAGGGAGGTGACCAAGAACCCGATGGTCACTCTGTCAGAGCTACAGCATTCCTCTGTGGAGAGAGGAGAACCTTCCTTCCAGAAGGACAACCATCTCTGCAGCAATCCACCAATCAGGCCTCTAGGGTAGAGTGGCCAGACGGAAGCCACTCCTTAGTAAAAAGCACATGGCAGCCTGCCTGGAGTTTGCCAAAATGCACCTGAAGGACTCTCAGACCATGAGAAACAAAATTCTCTGGTCTGATGAGACAAAGATTGAACTCTTTGGCGTGAATGCCAGTCGTCCTGTTTGGAGGAAACCAGGCACCGCTCATCACTAGGCCAATACCATCCCTACAGTGAAGCATGGTGGTGGCAGCATCATGCTGTGGGGATGTTTTCCAGCGGCAGGAACTGCAAGACTAGTCAGGATAGAGGGAAAGATGAATGCAGCAATGTACAGAGACATCCTGTATGATAACCTGCTCAAGAGCGCTCTTGACCTCAGACTGGGGCGATGGTTCATCTTTCAGCAGGACAATGACCCTAAGCACACAGTCAAGATATCAAAGGAGTGTCTTCAGGACAACTCTGTGAATGTCCTTGAGTGGCCAACCAGAGCCCAGTTTTGAATCCGATTGGAACATCTCTGAAGAGATCTGAAAATAGCTGTGCACCTACGCTTCCCATCCAACCTGATGGAGCTTGAGAGGTGCTGCAAAAAAGAATGTGCGAAACTGCCCAAAGATAGGTGTGCCAAGCTTGTGGCATCATATTCAAAAAGTCTTGAGGCTGTAATTGCTGCCAAAGGTGCATTAACAAAGTATTGGGCAAAGGCTGTGAATACTTATGTACATGTGATTTCTTAGTGTTTTATTTTTAATAAATTTGCAAAAATCTCACAAAATCGTTTTTCATGTTGTCATTATGGGGTATTGTGTGTAGAATTTTGAGGGAAAATGAATTTATTCCAGTTTGGAATAAGGCTGTAATATAATGTGGAAAAAGTGAAGCGCTGTGAATACTTTCCGGATGCACTGTACACTGTGTATCCTTGAAAAAAGGTTTACTAATAAACTGAAACGTCTGATTTAAGCTCTACAAGCTTCATACACATTTAATTGAGAAGTCTCAAGAGTGCAACCAGTTCTGCGTCTGTATGTAACTTTGTTGTGGCATGCACCTAGGCATTACCTCGGGTATGTACGCATTTTTGCTGGAATCGTCATCTGATTTATATTTCAAATATTGACAAAAAACGAAAATTATATAATTTGCCCTTTTTTTTTGTTATTCCTAGAGTATTAGTAACCTCAATAACAATAATTTCCAGTCAATTTTGACCATCTCACAGCTCCCAATATTGTTTCAAGTTTATATATATATATATATATATATATATATATATATATATATATATATATAATATACAGGTTGAGTATCCCATATCCAAATATTGCGGAATACGGACTTTTTTAAGTGAGAGTGAGATAGTGAACACTTTGTTTTTTGATGGCTCAATGTACACAAACTATGTTTAATACACAAAGTTATTAAAAAGATTGTATTAAATGACCTTCAGGCTGTGTGTATAAGGTGTATATGTAACATAAATGCATTCTGTGCTTAGACTAGGGTCCTATCGCCATGATATCTCATTATGCTATGCAATTATTCCAAACTGCGGAAAAATCCCATATCCAAAATACCTCTGGTCCCAAGCATTTTGGATAAGGGATACTCAACCTGTGTGTGCGTGTTTATGTATATATATATGTGTGTATGTATGTATGTATGTATATGTATATATATATATATATATATTATAATAATTTTTTTTTTTTTGGAACTCTCAGCTCCGTTCAAACTGTGGCGTCACATTTTGGATAAGGGATACTCAACCTGTGTGTGTGTGTATGTATATATATATATATATATATATATATATATATATATTCTTATTATTTATATTATTTTATTTATTTATTATTTTTTTGGAACTCTCAGCTCCGTTCAAACTGTGTGGCATCACATGGTTTTGAACAAAGGGCAGGGTAAAGCACACCAAACGGTACACACCATAGAGATATATATATATATATATATATTTTTTTTTTTTTCACTGAACTCTGTGCCTTTTTGATTGCCTGTTAAGAGTTCAGTGTTGCCCATTGCCCTTATTCCATTGGTCCAACATATTTTGTTGGCCTCTTTTTAACCTCTTAAGGATGTTTTACCTATTGGAGAAATTAACTGTATATGCTAAATACAGTCTGATTAATCCAAGTTGGAACAACCAACGGTGTACTCATTTTATCAAGTTACATTAACTACGCTTGTTTTTGGGCATTCGATCTTTACCCCTGAGGAAGTCCTTCGGGACGAAACGTGTTGGGTTTATGTTATTTTCAACATCTGTACTGCATTTTGAACAAATGCAAAATTGTTTATTTCTGTGAAATTGTACAGACATTACTGATATACCATTGTGTATTTAAATTTTTAACATTGTTAATGTGAATAAATTATATGAAAGTAAGGTCTTTTACATCTACGTATCTTCTGTGAAGGTGATTGATTCTAATTAGGAACATCAGTATTAGCGCCCCCAGATCATTGTGCTAGATATATATATATATATATATATATATATATATATATATATATATATATATATATATATATATATATATATATATATATATATATATATATATATATAGAAACAAGTCCATCGAAGTGGAGGTGCACTCTCGCAATGATAGAAACATACACAATGGTAAAATCAATCGTCACCGAAGCTTTAATCGTGTCGACGTTTCGGTCCGTAACCGGACCTTTCTCAAGACAGGTGACACATCAGTTCAATTTGAGTCATCATATGATACACGTACATCTGCAAGGACAATATACATAGTTATGATCACAAGCCTCACCGGTCCCTGGAAAAACCTGCACCAACAGATAAACAGAAGAAAAAAACGCCACCAAAGAGGTGATAATAAATAACACCAATAGTGTCCCCAGTCACCTAAGTGATAGGGTATGACACCTCATAATTCCATACCTAAAACGTCTGGTTAAATCCACGATAATGGATTAGTGTAACAGACTCCAGCGTATCTTGAACTGTGATCAACAAAGAGAGGACACATGTATAAATATACACCAGCAATTGTGGTAACATAGGGTAAAACCATTCATCTGGGCAATCACCCCCACACACAGTGCGTGGGGGTGATTGCCCAGATGAATGGTTTTACCCTATGTTACCACAATTGCTGGTGTATATTTATACATGTGTCCTCTCTTTGTTGATCACAGTTCAAGATACGCTGGAGTCTGTTACACTAATCCATTATCGTGGATTTAACCAGACGTTTTAGGTATGGAATTATGAGGTGTCATACCCTATCACTTAGGTGACTGGGGACACTATTGGTGTTATTTATTATCACCTCTTTGGTGGCGTTTTTTTCTTCTGTTTATCTGTTGGTGCAGGTTTTTCCAGGGACCGGTGAGGCTTGTGATCATAACTATGTATATTGTCCTTGCAGATGTACGTGTATCATATGATGACTCAAATTGAACTGATGTGTCACCTGTCTTGAGAAAGGTCCGGTTACGGACCGAAACGTCGACACGATTAAAGCTTCGGTGACGATTGATTTTACCATTGTGTATGTTTCTATCATTGCGAGAGTGCACCTCCACTTCGATGGACTTGTTTCTATAGTATTAGTGGACCTTATGGCCCATTAGGAGCACCCGCCCGGTGAAGAAAGATTTGGTGATGTGAGTGCAGGACAACCCATGGATATATAGTACCCGCTTTTTCGATGAAGCGAGTATTTCCTGACACCCATCATATTGAAGGACATTTATGCTTAGATTTTGGTCACTACGATCCAAGGGATATTTCATATCTATGTTTGAATAATCAATAATTGACTGTAGGGCGTTGTTACACGTGACGCCATTGGTGATTCGCGTGTGACTAAACCTCTGTGATCATTTATATTTATGTTCTGATTGTATTTATATTTATTTACAGATTATATTTAATTGTTTGATTATATTACACCAATATGGCACAAGGGGGAGTATACCTCATGGACGATGGTTTGTTGGCTCAGGCTGAGGTTGGCACTGTCTCGTTCACGGACGAGGAGAGAGAAAAATTGTTGTTTGATAAACTCGATTTCGAGTCCCTACCGGCTGAAACACCAGCTGATACCTACTATAAAATATTGAAACATAGACAGAGGGAGGTGGATCTCACTCTTCACGGACAGTTTTTGTCCGAATATCTTAGAAAAAAACAAATCCCACGAGGATTTCGCATTACCAACATCCCTACGTTAGGGCGTAACAACCCCGTGTTTTGTAGTCGCTGGTGCGGTGTCCTCAACAAATGCTCGTTAGATCTGATAGCACTGGTGGTTGAGGAAGTAGGGCAGGAGTTGAAGAAAGTGCAGATAGAATCTGAGACGACTATCACCATACTGACAGCATCGCTCAGGGATGATAAATCCCAGGATTGGAATGAGCGACTAACCACTCAGATTGACACTTACCGTAAAGAATTAATATCGTTTAAAAGGAAGAAACTAACTACGGTTGGTAATGATTACCAGAACCATGCTGTCTATCGATGGTTGTTAGGGAATTCCGTACATGAGAGACAGGGACGCCCCGGCAGGAGACAACGAGCTACTCCATATCCTAGAGATTATGGGTCTTCACGGTCCACTTCAGATACGGACCACCATGAGGGTCACTCCGACAATAGTAACAATTTTTTAGAACAAGGTACAGACCGACATACTATACACAGCCGTATGCTAAGAAGCGGCATCGACCGCATGCGAGGAGAGGGGGGTACAAACCGTCGAAGGGGGAGGCGCAGACGCAGTTAGATATGGTGTTTAATCTTTCTGACACCACTCTCGATGAAGCTCAATTAAAACTACTCTCTAGGGGGCTTTCATTTGTCCCTACCTGTGCTCCTGACCCCTTTCAACAAACTATTGATCAGTATAAGTTCGGGAGATCCCTCCGATTACGAGAATTCTTCGCTGATAAATCCACACATACATCTAGAAGCCCGTTTAAAAGTAAGTCTAATTTTGATCCTCCCTCCTCGAACTCGAGTATACGGACGTTTTTACGTCTTGTACAACAGGAGACTAAGGGGAAGCCTATTAGGCGTTCATATGACAACTTATCTGTTCCAGAACGGAAGGCCCTGAAACAGCTTCGGGATGCTAAGCATCTGGTCATTAGACCGGCTGATAAGGGCGGCGCTGTCGTGGTCCAAAATTGGGGGGACTATGACAGCGAGGTGACCAGACAATTAGCTGATAGATCCACTTATGAGAAATTGAATTGTAATCCTGTACCTCGGATTAAGGCGAAGGTTGACAGGATCATCAAATTGGGTCATGAGCATCGTTGGATTAGTGATGATCTTAGATCATTCCTGACGGTTGAAAACCCACGATGTCCTGTCATATATCTTCTACCGAAGATACATAAATCATTAGCACAGCCCCCTGGACGACCGATCATCGCGGCTGAGGGTTCTTTACTTCAGCCACTAGCGCGGTTTCTCGACAGTGTTTTACAGCCATTAGTCCAACGTATACCTAGCTATTTACGTGACACCAGTCACTTTTTGGAGAGTCTGACAGATATTCAGGTTGACAGTGGTTCTCTTTTGGCTACCATGGATGTAGCCTCTCTTTATACCGTGATCCCCCACAGGGAAGGTTTAGAGACAGTGAGGCTAGCCTTTGAGCTGTCACCATGCATTGAATTCCCTACTCAGTTCCTTCTTGAACTTATTGAATTGGTTCTCACGAATAACCACTTCATGTATAAAAATGATTTTTTCTTGCAGTTATCTGGCACGGCGATGGGGTCTAATTTGGCCCCATCGTATGCCAACCTTTTTATGGCGTGGTATGAGAAGACCCACATACAACCCCGCTTTGGGCATAAGATTGCATTTTTCCGGAGATTCATTGATGACATTTTTTTGATTTGGCAGGGAACTGAGGCCGAATTCAATGCTATGGTGGCAGAACTCAATGCCTTAACTAGCCCGATCCGTTTTACTGCTGTGTGTTCAGGATTGGAGATTAATTTTTTAGACGTTACTGTAATGGTCTCGGGTTCCAGCTTATTAACTACGTTATATCGTAAATCGACAGATCGCAATTCCTTACTATTGGCATCGAGCAATCATCCTCCAGCCCTTAAAGACAGTTTGCCCATCTCCCAGTATCTAAGAGCTATGAGGATTAACTCAGAGGTAGATCGTAGGCATGAACAGTGCACTGAGATTACCACTCGCTTCTTAGAGAGAGGGTATTCGGCTGGGACTCTCAAGATGTGTCTTGAGAAGGCGACAGGTCTTTTTTCTGGAACCATCCCTAAGAAGAAGAAAGAGAATAGGATGGTATTCTGCACGCAGTATGACAGGAACTCATCTAAGATCAGTAAGGCGGTACGTCGCCATTGGCCTATTCTGTCGACTGATAAAGATTTACCTTTTACACAGGTTAAAGCACCCATGATGGCCTATAGGCGAGGGGCTAACCTAAAACAGCTACTTATGCGTCCAACTATGTTTCCTGCTGAGTTTGTTAAAACCTCTGTCCCATTGATGCAGGCTAAACCAGGTTGTTTCTCCTGTGGGGGCTGCACCACGTGCCGGTCCATGTTGACTGGAGCAACATTCTCCCATCCACACACAGGGAAAACTATTAAAATCAAGTACCATTTACACTGTCGTCTCGATTATGTGATCTATATGCTTATATGTCCATGTGGACTATGCTATGTGGGATTGACCACAAGGGCTTTCCGAGACCGTATGGCAAATCACAGATCTTCGATCCATACGGCACTTTTGACTGGACAGACTGATAAGCCTGTGGCTCGCCATTGTCTACAAGCACGACATCAGGTGGCTAGTATGAAATGTAGACTTATCGATTGGATCCCACCTAAATCCTTAGGTGGGGATAGGACTCTAGCGTTAAAACGGCGTGAGAGCTATTGGATTCACACTTTAGATACAGTTACCCCCAGAGGTTTGAATGAGGGTAATCCACTTAATGTGTTTCTATAGATTCAATCCTCCTGTGTGTTTGTATTATCCCTGCGGGTTATCTAGGTGGATGGCTCGATATTGGTATTCGATTCTGTTTACCTTGTATTAATTGGTTTATACGGGTGGCCAGACACATTATATTGATGTCCTGGTTATCTTGAGTAATACTTTGATTAATTTAGTGCCTATCATTCAGTGGTGTATATGATGTATAAATTTGTGTGTTATGTATTGCGGCGCAGTCCGCCACCCCTGTGAACTCACCGGTCTCTGGTTCACCCAGCACCCTCATTTTTGATTGTGTGTGTGCACATGGCAACAGTACTTTGTTTCATGTGCTTCTCACACACATAATTGCCATTGTTTGGTAATAAACTATTACTGTCTAGTCATATATGTTTGTTTTCTAATTATATGGAATCAGTTGTATGTTTGCACCATGTTCGATTACTCAGTGGTGCCGTTTTTTGATTCTATTTTGTGATCATGGCACCACAGGTGCAACAATGATCTGTGTTCTGCGGTTGTGCGTTCCACCGCGACTTCCGGGACGGTGGAACGCAAACCGGCGTCACTTCCGGTCCGTGGACCGCAATAGACGAATAGCGGCCGCGGCGGTCTAGTGTACACAGTGAGTGGTTACAGTGCTCTATACACTGTTCAACCACGTTATGGGTGATCAGTGTGGGCAGGATTTGGACTGAGTAGAGAGAGCATTAGGCACGAGTGGGGTATTTCCGGTTTTTCGGATACTTCCGGCCGATTTACTATTTAATCCCCACCCAGTTGATTGGAGGGCTATGCAGCCACAAGCACAGCCTCCATCTGACTGAGTAAGTAACAATATTTGACTATTCTACTTTATACGGGCACCAGCACTGTATCTATATTGATCTGAATAACTTTTCTGACAGCTTTGGCTATATGGGTGTACTCTACACCTATGGCTGCATCATTGTAAGAAGATGACACACATTAAGGTATTTGCACTGTGTGTGGGGGTGATTGCCCAGATGAATGGTTTTACCCTATGTTACCACAATTGCTGGTGTATATTTATACATGTGTCCTCTCTTTGTTGATCACAGTTCAAGATACGCTGGAGTCTGTTACACTAATCCATTATCGTGGATTTAACCAGACGTTTTAGGTATGGAATTATGAGGTGTCATACCCTATCACTTAGGTGACTGGGGACACTATTGGTGTTATTTATTATCACCTCTTTGGTGGCGTTTTTTTCTTCTGTTTATCTGTTGGTGCAGGTTTTTCCAGGGACCGGTGAGGCTTGTGATCATAACTATGTATATTGTCCTTGCAGATGTACGTGTATCATATGATGACTCAAATTGAACTGATGTGTCACCTGTCTTGAGAAAGGTCCGGTTACGGACCGAAACGTCGACACGATTAAAGCTTCGGTGACGATTGATTTTACCATTGTGTATGTTTCTATCATTGCGAGAGTGCACCTCCACTTCGATGGACTTGTTTCTATAGTATTAGTGGACCTTATGGCCCATTAGGAGCACCCGCCCGGTGAAGAAAGATTTGGTGATGTGAGTGCAGGACAACCCATGGATATATAGTACCCGCTTTTTCGATGAAGCGAGTATTTCCTGACACCCATCATATTGAAGGACATTTATGCTTAGATTTTGGTCACTACGATCCAAGGGATATTTCATATCTATGTTTGAATAATCAATAATTGACTGTAGGGCGTTGTTACACGTGACGCCATTGGTGATTCGCGTGTGACTAAACCTCTGTGATCATTTATATTTATGTTCTGATTGTATTTATATTTATTTACAGATTATATTTAATTGTTTGATTATATTACACCAATATGGCACAAGGGGGAGTATACCTCATGGACGATGGTTTGTTGGCTCAGGCTGAGGTTGGCACTGTCTCGTTCACGGACGAGGAGAGAGAAAAATTGTTGTTTGATAAACTCGATTTCGAGTCCCTACCGGCTGAAACACCAGCTGATACCTACTATAAAATATTGAAACATAGACAGAGGGAGGTGGATCTCACTCTTCACGGACAGTTTTTGTCCGAATATCTTAGAAAAAAACAAATCCCACGAGGATTTCGCATTACCAACATCCCTACGTTAGGGCGTAACAACCCCGTGTTTTGTAGTCGCTGGTGCGGTGTCCTCAACAAATGCTCGTTAGATCTGATAGCACTGGTGGTTGAGGAAGTAGGGCAGGAGTTGAAGAAAGTGCAGATAGAATCTGAGACGACTATCACCATACTGACAGCATCGCTCAGGGATGATAAATCCCAGGATTGGAATGAGCGACTAACCACTCAGATTGACACTTACCGTAAAGAATTAATATCGTTTAAAAGGAAGAAACTAACTACGGTTGGTAATGATTACCAGAACCATGCTGTCTATCGATGGTTGTTAGGGAATTCCGTACATGAGAGACAGGGACGCCCCGGCAGGAGACAACGAGCTACTCCATATCCTAGAGATTATGGGTCTTCACGGTCCACTTCAGATACGGACCACCATGAGGGTCACTCCGACAATAGTAACAATTTTTTAGAACAAGGTACAGACCGACATACTATACACAGCCGTATGCTAAGAAGCGGCATCGACCGCATGCGAGGAGAGGGGGGTACAAACCGTCGAAGGGGGAGGCGCAGACGCAGTTAGATATGGTGTTTAATCTTTCTGACACCACTCTCGATGAAGCTCAATTAAAACTACTCTCTAGGGGGCTTTCATTTGTCCCTACCTGTGCTCCTGACCCCTTTCAACAAACTATTGATCAGTATAAGTTCGGGAGATCCCTCCGATTACGAGAATTCTTCGCTGATAAATCCACACATACATCTAGAAGCCCGTTTAAAAGTAAGTCTAATTTTGATCCTCCCTCCTCGAACTCGAGTATACGGACGTTTTTACGTCTTGTACAACAGGAGACTAAGGGGAAGCCTATTAGGCGTTCATATGACAACTTATCTGTTCCAGAACGGAAGGCCCTGAAACAGCTTCGGGATGCTAAGCATCTGGTCATTAGACCGGCTGATAAGGGCGGCGCTGTCGTGGTCCAAAATTGGGGGGACTATGACAGCGAGGTGACCAGACAATTAGCTGATAGATCCACTTATGAGAAATTGAATTGTAATCCTGTACCTCGGATTAAGGCGAAGGTTGACAGGATCATCAAATTGGGTCATGAGCATCGTTGGATTAGTGATGATCTTAGATCATTCCTGACGGTTGAAAACCCACGATGTCCTGTCATATATCTTCTACCGAAGATACATAAATCATTAGCACAGCCCCCTGGACGACCGATCATCGCGGCTGAGGGTTCTTTACTTCAGCCACTAGCGCGGTTTCTCGACAGTGTTTTACAGCCATTAGTCCAACGTATACCTAGCTATTTACGTGACACCAGTCACTTTTTGGAGAGTCTGACAGATATTCAGGTTGACAGTGGTTCTCTTTTGGCTACCATGGATGTAGCCTCTCTTTATACCGTGATCCCCCACAGGGAAGGTTTAGAGACAGTGAGGCTAGCCTTTGAGCTGTCACCATGCATTGAATTCCCTACTCAGTTCCTTCTTGAACTTATTGAATTGGTTCTCACGAATAACCACTTCATGTATAAAAATGATTTTTTCTTGCAGTTATCTGGCACGGCGATGGGGTCTAATTTGGCCCCATCGTATGCCAACCTTTTTATGGCGTGGTATGAGAAGACCCACATACAACCCCGCTTTGGGCATAAGATTGCATTTTTCCGGAGATTCATTGATGACATTTTTTTGATTTGGCAGGGAACTGAGGCCGAATTCAATGCTATGGTGGCAGAACTCAATGCCTTAACTAGCCCGATCCGTTTTACTGCTGTGTGTTCAGGATTGGAGATTAATTTTTTAGACGTTACTGTAATGGTCTCGGGTTCCAGCTTATTAACTACGTTATATCGTAAATCGACAGATCGCAATTCCTTACTATTGGCATCGAGCAATCATCCTCCAGCCCTTAAAGACAGTTTGCCCATCTCCCAGTATCTAAGAGCTATGAGGATTAACTCAGAGGTAGATCGTAGGCATGAACAGTGCACTGAGATTACCACTCGCTTCTTAGAGAGAGGGTATTCGGCTGGGACTCTCAAGATGTGTCTTGAGAAGGCGACAGGTCTTTTTTCTGGAACCATCCCTAAGAAGAAGAAAGAGAATAGGATGGTATTCTGCACGCAGTATGACAGGAACTCATCTAAGATCAGTAAGGCGGTACGTCGCCATTGGCCTATTCTGTCGACTGATAAAGATTTACCTTTTACACAGGTTAAAGCACCCATGATGGCCTATAGGCGAGGGGCTAACCTAAAACAGCTACTTATGCGTCCAACTATGTTTCCTGCTGAGTTTGTTAAAACCTCTGTCCCATTGATGCAGGCTAAACCAGGTTGTTTCTCCTGTGGGGGCTGCACCACGTGCCGGTCCATGTTGACTGGAGCAACATTCTCCCATCCACACACAGGGAAAACTATTAAAATCAAGTACCATTTACACTGTCGTCTCGATTATGTGATCTATATGCTTATATGTCCATGTGGACTATGCTATGTGGGATTGACCACAAGGGCTTTCCGAGACCGTATGGCAAATCACAGATCTTCGATCCATACGGCACTTTTGACTGGACAGACTGATAAGCCTGTGGCTCGCCATTGTCTACAAGCACGACATCAGGTGGCTAGTATGAAATGTAGACTTATCGATTGGATCCCACCTAAATCCTTAGGTGGGGATAGGACTCTAGCGTTAAAACGGCGTGAGAGCTATTGGATTCACACTTTAGATACAGTTACCCCCAGAGGTTTGAATGAGGGTAATCCACTTAATGTGTTTCTATAGATTCAATCCTCCTGTGTGTTTGTATTATCCCTGCGGGTTATCTAGGTGGATGGCTCGATATTGGTATTCGATTCTGTTTACCTTGTATTAATTGGTTTATACGGGTGGCCAGACACATTATATTGATGTCCTGGTTATCTTGAGTAATACTTTGATTAATTTAGTGCCTATCATTCAGTGGTGTATATGATGTATAAATTTGTGTGTTATGTATTGCGGCGCAGTCCGCCACCCCTGTGAACTCACCGGTCTCTGGTTCACCCAGCACCCTCATTTTTGATTGTGTGTGTGCACATGGCAACAGTACTTTGTTTCATGTGCTTCTCACACACATAATTGCCATTGTTTGGTAATAAACTATTACTGTCTAGTCATATATGTTTGTTTTCTAATTATATGGAATCAGTTGTATGTTTGCACCATGTTCGATTACTCAGTGGTGCCGTTTTTTGATTCTATTTTGTGATCATGGCACCACAGGTGCAACAATGATCTGTGTTCTGCGGTTGTGCGTTCCACCGCGACTTCCGGGACGGTGGAACGCAAACCGGCGTCACTTCCGGTCCGTGGACCGCAATAGACGAATAGCGGCCGCGGCGGTCTAGTGTACACAGTGAGTGGTTACAGTGCTCTATACACTGTTCAACCACGTTATGGGTGATCAGTGTGGGCAGGATTTGGACTGAGTAGAGAGAGCATTAGGCACGAGTGGGGTATTTCCGGTTTTTCGGATACTTCCGGCCGATTTACTATTTAATCCCCACCCAGTTGATTGGAGGGCTATGCAGCCACAAGCACAGCCTCCATCTGACTGAGTAAGTAACAATATTTGACTATTCTACTTTATACGGGCACCAGCACTGTATCTATATTGATCTGAATAACTTTTCTGACAGCTTTGGCTATATGGGTGTACTCTACACCTATGGCTGCATCATTGTAAGAAGATGACACACATTAAGGTATTTGCACTGTGTGTGGGGGTGATTGCCCAGATGAATGGTTTTACCCTATGTTACCACAATTGCTGGTGTATATTTATACATGTGTCCTCTCTTTGTTGATCACAGTTCAAGATACGCTGGAGTCTGTTACACTAATCCATTATCGTGGATTTAACCAGACGTTTTAGGTATGGAATTATGAGGTGTCATACCCTATCACTTAGGTGACTGGGGACACTATTGGTGTTATTTATTATCACCTCTTTGGTGGCGTTTTTTTCTTCTGTTTATCTGTTGGTGCAGGTTTTTCCAGGGACCGGTGAGGCTTGTGATCATAACTATGTATATTGTCCTTGCAGATGTACGTGTATCATATGATGACTCAAATTGAACTGATGTGTCACCTGTCTTGAGAAAGGTCCGGTTACGGACCGAAACGTCGACACGATTAAAGCTTCGGTGACGATTGATTTTACCATTGTGTATGTTTCTATCATTGCGAGAGTGCACCTCCACTTCGATGGACTTGTTTCTATAGTATTAGTGGACCTTATGGCCCATTAGGAGCACCCGCCCGGTGAAGAAAGATTTGGTGATGTGAGTGCAGGACAACCCATGGATATATATATATATATATATAAAGAAATGGGGGGGAGGGGGAAATAGCGACCAGCGGTGTCTTTAAAAACTCACAAAAAAGGTATAAAATATAAAAACAATTTATTCACATAAAATAAAGTTTTCACATAAAGATTTTCACATAAAAATATCTTAATAACAGGTCTCTTTAAAAAATGGGATAAAAACAATTAACACAATTCTAAGTATGTTACCAGTTAAAAATAGATAAAAGGATTATAACTTAACTGGGTATAGGTCACTGCCAGGTTGCCCAAATATATATATATTTATTCGAGACTCCTTTGTGGAGCTCCTTATAGGGACTATTGATTGAGGTTGATTGAGGTTCCCTTTAAAAATACTGGCAGTCAGATTTTGACGCACTGCCTGAATAAGATATCCAGATCTTACAATCAGGACTATTTCTGATTCAGGTATTAGCCCGTATATAGAATACTTCTAGGAAAAAATACTTCAAAAAAAGTATAAAGCTGATTTGACATTCACAACGCAATGAAAACCTCCTCAGTAAACCTCACAGAATGGATCCTGAGAGATTCTGGCTGTGAATGGAAGTGGCAGAGTCTCGAATAATTATCTTTAAGGCAGAATTTTATATTTAGGACCATTAGGATTCCTAAAATGAACCACCAAGAAAGCTCCTATCAGGAGCCGAACTTAAGAGAATCCTTTTTTATCACTATATCCAAGGTTGTGATTCTCCACACACAAATCTATTAATGGCAAATAAGCCTGTTTTATATATTTGTTACCCCTGATGAAGTCGATAAGACGAAACGTGTTGGGTTTGTCAGTCAGGAGTTTCCAGCATAGTTTGTGAAGATACTCCCTCTTAAGCTCGCACCTTGAAAAAGGTGAGGGAGTATCTAGAGTTAAAGACCACACAACGAACATACTGGTTATCCTTTATTGTCATCATTTTAAACACATCTTTGTGAACACTATATGAGGAATTTTATGTGAAAACTGTATTTGTTTTAACATGTGTTATTAAAACTATTTTTTACTAATTGGCCTTGGGCCTCTTGTTTGGGTGACCATCTAGGTGAGAGGTGTCCGTTACAGGTTCCCAGATACAAATCTTCTCCAGTATTCAATTCTGACTTATGGAAACAACACTGGAAGAATCATTGTAGATACAGTCTTATTTAGCGCACTTGGGAAACTGTTTTTTATTCTGTATGCTATTGAGGTCCTCCAACAGGGACCTCTCCCGTTGTGCTGCTTTGAACTTGGCGCAAGATAAAGATACTGTTGTGTTTCATATATATATATATATATATATATATATATTTATAAAGTCCATTCCCAGCGTTTTCCCAAAGGTCCAACACAAGGAGACCATCACTAGCTCTTCTTCTTGGGCAGTGGCAGAACCAGGCAGCAAGAATGTGAGCAGGACAGTATGCAGTGCAGGCAGAGACGCACGTGAGTATCAGATTTCATGAGCTACCAATGGAGCTTCCCGACCAGAGGAGAGCTAAAAGGGGGAGAGAGCTGTAAGTGACCAAGGGATCTTAGCTTCTCCTTCTCCCCGCCTGGGTCCTTTGTAACCTGTTATGTAATGAGAGCATTTGGGTCTACAGAGCGACAGAGAGTCCTCCTGATTCCTGTCCCAGTGTGTAAGTAGTACAGCGGTTGCTGCAATTCTACATGTGACACCATATATGATAGATTTTATTTTTCTTTGTGTATTTTAAGGTTGTTTAAGTTGTTTTTGTTCCACTACAAGAAAACTTTATAAAGTAGTTGTCAACAGGAACCATTCTTGAAGGGACAAAATGCTCTCTACCTGGACTTCCCTCTTCATATATGGTTGCAATCACCTGTGTTGAAACACCTTCTTATAAATTAAATGGTTCAACACAGGTGACAGCAATCCTATATTAAGAGGGAAGTCCAGGTAGAAAGCATTTTGTCCCTCCTGGAATGGGACATGTTGGGAGGTATGCACATAATCTAATGCATCTAATATACACCCCCAGCCACACTTCCCCCGGGGCCCCCCTGTCTTATGTGCCCCTGGCACCCCAAAGGCTTAAACCGGCCCTGGATGCACGTGAACAAAACGCTCTAGGGTAAAGCGCGCCAGCAGTACAAACAATAGATACAGTACTGTGCAAAAGGTTTAGGCAGATGTAGAAAAAATGCTTTCAAAAATAGCTAATTTTTAGCAATTAACAAAATGCAAAGTGAATGAACAGAAGAGAAATCAAATCAATATTTGGTGTGACCACTCTCTGCCTTCAAAACAGCATCAATTATTCTAGGTACACTTGCACACAGTTTTTGAAAGTGCGGTTAGCATACAAATCGTTGGGATCCTGGCGGTCACAATACAGACGCCGGGGCACCATACCACCGCCGGTATTCCGGCGTGGTAGGTGATTTCCCCTCTATGGGTATCCACGACACCCATAGAGGGAGAATAGAACCTGTGGCGAGCGAAGCACGCCACCAAGCCCGCAAGGGGCTTAGTTGCGCTCGCAACCCTGCCGGTATTCCAGTGCTCGGGATGCCGATGTCGGTATTCTGAAATTAGGCATCCCAGTGCGGCAGTCAAGCATACCAAACCCTTTGGGGTCGTTGCCCTGCTGCAGTATAAAATTGGAGCTTGGCATAGTGTAGCGGGGGTGGGACCACAATGATGCAATCTTGCGACCACACCTCCTTCTCCTCCCCATCATGCCCCCCTGTGCCGCACCACGCCCCCTGCTGAGCTGACCTGGCTGCCTCCTCCTGAAGGAGGCAGCCAGAATGTCGGCAAAGAATGTCAGCAACTATGACTATATCTAACACGTATGCTGCATGCTACACACATACTTGGTAAGGCTTCGGACATGAAGCTGGTATAAACGTTACGTCTTTCAGGCATGCATATATTATCAGATCATGAACGTGAGTCTTTAGTGGGAATACCAGGCCGCTAACCGACGTTACATAGCTTGCAGTTACAGAACATTTCATTCACAGACCAGGATTTTGCTGGGTTACTTGTGGCATTAAAATAACTTTTGTTGCCCATAAGACACAGCAGACACTATAAAAGAAACTTGTGGGATACCGCATGTTGATCAAACTGTGCATTTGCCTGCCAGCAGCTAAACACATCTCCCAGCTTTCAGTGGCTGGCTGGCTAATTCTGTCCGTCCTCAAATTCCATCAAGTAACACAGAATCTGGGATGCAGTAATGTACTGAGTAATAAGCAAACTGTTGGCTGCCACACGCTATTTCAGATGGGATTTTTCCTTTCAAGCTAGCTTATCACCCCTGTAAGCATTTGCTTCCAGCCCAATTGTGATACCCTGAAGTTGTGAGGTATGGCTTAGTGAGATTCTACTTCAATTTGGCCATTTTGGAAAAGGGCATAGAGGCCAGCGCCATTGCAAACAAAGTTGATTTAAAAAAAAAAAAGTAAAAGATAAGTTGAAGCGGTGACAGATGAAGCTGCTGGAAGACCCCACTGAGCAACGTGATGCAGATAAAAGGATAAGCAGCTGATAAGAGACTACAGCATGTAGACTGGCTGAGACTTGTGCTTCCACGCAGAGAGTCCTGCTGAAGCATACCTCCCAACTGTCCCAAATTCAGCGAGACAGTTCTGTTTTTCTGGGACTGTCCCACCCAGGGGGGGCTGCAGTATTCTGATCTGGGGTGGGTGGGGGGTAAGCTGGGGGTCACACACCATGCACACAGCAGGAGATGAGGAGAATAGATGCTGCGGGGGGGGGGGTTGTTAAGGGGTAATGGGAGGGTCTGGGTGCAGCTCGGAGTGACGTGATTGTTGGTGCTGAAAGGCTTCACCCCCTTTTTCTATGTCTCCATCCACATGTAGACCAGTGCACCTAAGACGCACGCAGGGTCCTGCATCCCCGATTGTCAAAGTTAGGAGGTATGCTGAAGTGACAGCTGTACTCACTTTTGTAGGGGAAGCAACACAATACATTGGTGAAATGAAACCATTTATACATCCACAAGCAAAGGAAAACTACCAGCGCTGGCTGATCATGAAAAATGATAATAAAAAACAATCTAATATCCAAAAGGCTTAGTAGATAAAATATCACATTTATTTCACATGTGTAAATATAAAATGAAAAATAAAAGGTATAAGAATATAATTAAAAACTTCAATGGTAAATGCCACAAGGTGCGTGAATTATTAAAGAGTCCACATTTGGCGAATTATTGACACTCAGAGGGACCAGAATCACTGGAGATGTCTATCACTAATCGGTTATTTGTGCATAAACCGAAAAATTGCAGATGTGAGGTATTTACCAGTGATCCTAGAAGCAGATTATGTCCACCTGTGAGGTACCTGGGTCGGTTGTCCTCTTTAGCATAGAGGAATACGTCCAGAATGGTGGATGCTGCAGTGATCCTGGAAGCAGATTGTGTCCACCTGTGATGTAACTGGGTCAGTTGTCCTCTTTAGCATGGAGGAATACGTCCAGAACGGTGGATACTGCTGGGTCAGTTGTCCTCTTTAGCATGGAGGAATACGTCCAGAATGGTGGATGCTGTAGTGATCCTAAAAGCAGATTGTGTCCACCTGTGATGTAACTGGGTCGGTTATCCTCTTTAGCAGGGAGGAATACATCCAGAATGGTGGATACTGCTGGAAAAAGGTCCCAATTATGGTGTCGTAGAGTGTCAGGAAAGCCTGTGGTGCTGTTAAGATGTCAGGACAAAGAAACGGCTCAACGCGTTTCGCTGGTTGAGATGATCCAGCTTCCTCAGGAGCAAGTAAAATAGTGGCTGTCATGAGGCCCTTTTATACTGATATGAGTGGCAATAATTGATTACACATGTGATTCACATATAGTTACAATCTAAAAGCCTTTTGGAGAAATATACTAATAATACATATGCTAAAAAACCCATTGGTCCCACATACTAAATATCATATTATGCTATCAAAACGAGTTTGCACTGAGAAGATATATGCATTTTAAAAAAGTGTACATAAGTGCAGAAGACCCAAATCACGTGACTAGTAATATCACGTGATCGGCATCACATCCAATAAAAATATATTATCCGTGTCATGTGATATGTCAGATGACCCAAGCAGAGATAGGTTGCTAGGTGACAATTCCAAACGGAGTTATGTCCAGTATCGTGACGCGAAGTGTCACGTGATCGGATCGACAGCTCCGTATCTGGCGTGTCCCGGCCGTTCCTGTGCTAGCAGATGACGGCTGACGGACGGCTTGACATGTCCAGCCTCCTTTTTCCGGTCACATGACCGGAGGAAACAGAGAAGAGTTTGTATAGAGAGAAGAATGAGCTCTATGGAAAGTTATGGTTTCCATGGCAACCCGTACACCAATAGGGGGAGTTTACCAGTAACAACAATGATAACATGCGTGACAGAAGAAAGAGAGAGAATAAGGGTAATGACAAAAAGCAATATAAACAAATAATCATATCTTTTGGAGAGACTATATGACAAATATACAATAGTTACTGGTAAACTCCCCCATGACAGCCACTATTTTACTTGCTCCTGAGGAAGCTGGATCATCTCAACCAGCGAAACGCGTTGAGCCGTTTCTTTGTCCTGACATCTTAACAGCACCACAGGCTTTCCTGACACTCTGCGACACCATAATTGGGACCTTTTTCCAGCAGTATCCACCATTCTGGACGTATTCCTCCCTGCTAAAGAGGATAACCGACCCAGTTACATCACAGGTGGACACAATCTGCTTTTAGGATCACTGCAGCATCCACCATTTTGGACGTATTCCTCCATGCTAAAGAGGACAACTGACCCAGCAGTATCCACCGTTCTGGACGTATTCCTCCATGCTAAAGAGGACAACTGACCCAGTTACATCACAGGTGGACACAATCTGCTTCCAGGATCACTGCAGCATCCACCATTCTGGACGTATTCCTCTATGCTAAAGAGGACAACCGACCCAGGTACCTCACAGGTGGACATAATCTGCTTCTAGGATCACTGGTAAATACCTCACATCTGCAATTTTTCGGTTTATGCACAAATAACCGATTAGTGATAGACATCTCCAGTGATTCTGGTCCCTCTGAGTGTCAATAATTCGCCAAATGTGGACTCTTTAATAATTCACGCACCTTGTGGCATTTACCATTGAAGTTTTTAATTATATTCTTATACCTTTTATTTTTCATTTTATATTTACACATGTGAAATAAATGTGATATTTTATCTACTAAGCCTTTTGGATATTAGATTGTTTTTTATTATCATTTTTCATGATCAGCCAGCGCTGGTAGTTTTCTTTTGCTTGTTGTCCATTTTATCTAGGGGACTTACCATCCCCATATCAGCTGCTATTGGTAGCGCACCTTTTTGTTTCTTTTTTTCTAAATATACATCCACAAGCATCCATTGCACACTTGCCAATTTTCTGGCTGCCCTCTCCAGGAGGGGGCAGCCAGGTCGGCACAGCAGGGGGCGCGGCATCGAGGTGCGTGGGTGGAGCGGGGGCGTGGAGGTGCAATCACATCATCGCGGTCCCGCCCCCAGCTCTACAATGTACAGTTACCGGCTTTGTAGAGGGGGGGAGCAGCTACGATGACGCAATCCTCTTCATTGTCCCACCCACTTGCTATATAGGTAGGGGGTGTACGGGGGGCTGTGGGAGCTTGTCGGCTGGCGTGAGCAGGCTCCGGGAGACTTGCCCTAATTTCTGCGAGGTCGGGAGTGCCACCCAATTTTCGGAAGCCTCCTGGCCGTTCCGGTAGGCTAGGCAAGTATGACCCATTGTTGTGGAACAGACATATACATATTAGCGCTGCAATGTTGCTATCTGTGTACTCGTGCTGTATACACTTTAAGGGCATGAAGACGTAGATGTGATCCGGATTACCAATATTCACATAATTTTTATAGAGTTGGGTTAAAGGACTTTGGCGCGGGCATTCAACCACATACCAGGGCCGCTTGCACCCGCATGCCAGGGCTGTTTTTGGGACCCAGTCCATCCCTGGAAAGCAGTGTCCTATAATTGCCAGAGATACTGTAATTAATAATTGTACATTAGGGGCCTAATTCAGAGTTGATCGCAGCAGCAAATTTGTTAGCAGTTGGGCAAAACCATGTGCACTGCAGGTGGGGGAGATGTAACATGTGCAGATAGAGTTAGATTTGGGTGGGGTGTGTTTAAACTGAAATCTAAATTGCAGTGTAAAAATAAAGCAGCCAGTATTTACCCTGCAGAGAAACATAATAACCCACCCAAATCGCCAGTGTGTACGGGCGATACATCTGTGAACTCCGTCGTTCATAGACGTATTGCGTCTGCCCCGCAGCACAGCCGTCGGCCAATATATCTACCGATATATTGCCGCGTCGCTGTGTCCGCCCGTACACATGCTCTGCAGCCGGCGGTGATTGACAGCTGAACTGGGCTGGCATGTGTACATATAGATTGGTAAATGCTCAATTAGCTTAGTGATATCATTCAGGTGCTCGAAAGGAAGGGGTATTTCTGAGCAAGAAAAAAAGCAATTGTTTCCCCAGCACACTGAATGGATAACAGTAACCAGATATAAATCCCACATGATAATAGAATTCAGAGATCTTCGTTACACATATTTGCGCAAATGTGTGGTTAAGCCCCAAAGCCGCATCAAGGCCTCTCTGTATATTTGGGGTCCCTAGCGCTATATCTAGGTGCAGGGTGTGGCACCCCAAAACACCAGAATGAGCCAGAAAGCACAGCGTGACATACCAGTGTAAAAAACTATAGTGTTAATAAATTAGTATTTAGGAAGCCGAAGCTATAGAGGGGGTGATACAAACATGAAATGTAATTAAAATAGAGAAATAGTGTTAGAAAATTAATAAGTGAAAAGTGTTAATAGAATGTAAAGGTATGCCACACTAAAGCCATCCAGCTCAGCCAGTCCAGAGGCACCACACCTCACACCTCGCCCAGTTCATGACGTCAGTCCCCGACGGATCGGGCAGTGTGTATGCACAACACCCTGCCCGATCCATCCATCCATATATATATCTGCCGATCAATTGATCGGCAGATATATCTACCAGTGTGTACCCACCTTCACTCTCTCTGCACATGTCATATTTGCCCAACTGCTAACAAATTTGCTGCTGCAATCAACTCTGAATTACCCCCTAAGTCTTTTGCCGTTGAACAATACACACAGTGCAGTTATAGCATCGGAGACTGTCCTTCCCCCTCTCTAGGGTTGCATTGTGGAAATATACTGTATAAAGCCAGAAAACTGCTACTGCAGCGATGGTGACAGCAGTGTTAATTTTGACAAGGATTTTGAATGTAGTTTTAGTCTTAGTCGCTTACTGAAAATTGTAGTTGGTTAATAGTCACATTTTAGTCTTTTTCTTTTGCTTCATTTTAGTCAAGATTTAGTCAGTGGATCTCCGTTTTAATCTTAGCCTAACTTTAGTCATAACTTTTACAAACAGTTTGATACTGTACTGGATTTTGCTGAAGATCATTTCTCTAAAATTCCCTTGAGACGTTTGCATATCTTTAACTATATGTTTAGTAATCTAGACTCAGTAGGCTAAGAATGTGTTACTTACTGAGTATGACTTACTGTAGTGCTCCCATGTATCATGTACAAATTAATAACTTAAGTTTGTTAGAACAAACAAGTGCAATACACAACAATATTTCCTTCACAGCAGGTCATATTTATTTTCTGCAAATATAAAGAGCACATTATTGTTCTTTTAGAAATGTAAAACCCTACTTCCAGTGTTAATTTTGACAAAGGATTTAAATTGTTTGTCTTAGTCACTTTTTTTTTTTTGCTTTTGTTTTAGGCAAGATTGAGTCAGTGGATCTCAGATTTCATTTTAGTCTAAATTTAGTCCTGAAATAAACTGTAGTCGACCAATAGTTTTAGTCCAAATTTTCATCGACAAAATTAACACTGGGTGACAGGTCAACCTGACCGCCGCATGCCGCCTGCCAAGTTTTCACTTGTTACCCCCAGCGCCTTACTGCTTTTATACTCCGTGTGTCCTTTTCTTTTCTCTTATTAGCCAGCTCTTATGCTCAATAGTCCTTTTGATACAGGGCACCAATATGTCTAATTACGCCTCTGCTAGAAGACATTGTGCATTGACCGAAAATGATGTTGTACCACACATATGTCAGTAGTTCATGTATCAAAACTGCTATGTTGTGACAGTGGCTTGCTGACCTCCGCTATTAGGGGGATCTGGTTAGGATCCCGTCTGTCAGAATCCCTATGCCGGAATGCCGACACTATTCGGAATGTCGACACCGGCATCCCAAATAGGGTCACCATCCCAGGGCCGGAGTCTTGACAGCCGCGATGCCGAACAAGCAGCCACCGGGCAGCAGTAGAGGTAAGGGGGGAGGGAGTGTTAGGTTTCGGCTGCAGGGGGAAGGTTAGGGTTAGACTGCACCCCGGGGAGTGGGGGGGGGGATAGGTTTAGGCTGCGTGGAGGAGTGGTTAGGTTCAGGCACCACCGGGGAGGGTTAGTGTTAGGTTGCAGGGAGGGGAGTTAGGTGTATGCACCTTCCAGGGAGGGTTAGGCTGCAGAGAGGGCGGGTTAGATTTAGGCACCACCGGGGAGGGTTAGGGCTAGGCTGTGGGGAGGGGGGGGGTTATGTTTAGGCTACGGGGAGGGTATGTTAGGGGGCCAGGGTGGGAAGGTAACCTAGAAACATAGAATTTGACGACAGATAAGAACCACTTGGCCCATCTAGTCTACACCTATCGGGATTCCAATCATGGGGATGCCACAGTCTGTATTCTGACCACCGGCAACCCAAACGCTGGCAAATCAAACCCAGCCCGCTATTAGGTCTACTGTAGTAACCTCTTTGTAAAAGCTGGGTGGAGTCCTGCAACAAGTATATTATTATATGGGCACATTGCAATATTTCCAATAGACAAATTCACAGCGAATAGAAAAATGAGAATAAGCATATCTTTCATTTATGTTGCTTCCATACAAATGGCTTCAGGATAGAAAGAATTTATTTTAGTGCTCAGGTGAAACCTGACCTCGACAATGCTTAGTTCTACCGGTTCCCACAGTACAGAAAGCTAATCAAATGTATAACAAAAGGTAATATGAGGGGACTTATTTATCAGAGTTTGTGTTTCTAATTATTCATTGAGTCGTAAATAACTTTAAAAGAGCAGAGATGGGTGTTGTGTGGTATTGAATGTACCTGTTGCTGAAAGAAAACCAAGCTCTGAGGTAAAGGAAATAAGTGAGAGGAGGAAACTGGTAATCTAACTAATGGACAATAAATAGGAGAGGTACGTGTGAGGAAATTCCAGGCAATGTGAATGACAGTTCGTTTGGATAATAGTCTTTCATTTTACTTCACTCCACACTGCTGTCTGCTTTGTAGATCCGTGGTTAATAAGTGGTTGTGGCACTTGATTTGTATTTCAGATTTTTATATAAACAAACAGTTTAATAGTCTTCTTTCCGAGGTGGAAATTGAGCTTCATTTGCTGGTATTTGCAAATATTGGGGGAGATTTATCAAAGCTTGGGGAGAGATAAAGGGCGGTATCCTATTACAGGAGATAAAACATTGGAATTTTTTCGCACTTTTTTTTGATGTTTCACGACCCAGCATGCAGGGAATCCGGGGGGCAGCGCCGTGACCTACATCCTCCCTCTTCCTCCGCCCCCCGACAGTGGTCACATGACAGGGGAGCAGAGGTTGAGCGCCGCCTCGGGAGCTGTCAGGAACCGGCACCCAGTGCAGTACAGCAAACCCCCGATAAGCTGCAACTCATGCCGGCTTATCTGGGCTAATAGGATAGATCTTGGCAATATCATTACCCTCGGTAATGTACCGCGGGTAATTGGATATCCCCCAAAGTGTAGAGAGATAAAGTACCAACCAATCAGATTCTGTCATGTTACAGGCCGTGTTTGCAAAATGACAGCTTGGAGCTGGTTGGTTGGTACTTTCTCTCTGCAAGCTTTAATCTTATATATTATCCTGTGCTGTAGCTTTCCTTTTCAATGTCTGGACAAAAACTTTAATCCCTCTTAAATATAATAAAAAATCTGAAGTACCACATGTGACCACCAGGAGTCCGTGCATTCAACTTATCTCAGTGGTTCCCTTTTTTGACTTACGGCGCCCAGGAGTATCAGAAATTGTTTCACGGCACCCCTAAGCCAAATGTTTCTTATTGAGAAATTTTGAAAAAAATATTAACTTAAGTAAATTGTATTTATATGTCATCTTTAGGTTTAATTGTGTGGTGAGGGACAAGATTCGCTTCTATTTGTACACATATTTTATGATTGGAAGCCACAAGCAGTGGTTTTGCCTAAAATTGACCATACATAATTTGAGTTGGTCCTGGACCACAAACTTGCGGCACCCCTGCAAGTGCCCCAATGCACCCCAGGGTGCCACGGCACACAGTTTGTGAACCACTGAACTATCTTCTTATTGTACAGTATATGTGGGGGAAGGGACACCTTGGACTGCACACCCTAATGTCAAATATAATGAGAGGTGCTATCATGCTGAGACTTGTAGTTCCACATAGAAAGACAGATGTACACTTTATACTACCAAGCACTGCCAATCAGAATAATTATAATAACTCTGCAATCTAACATAGAGCAAAATTGAGTTGCTTGGCATACGTTTTGGCCAAATAATATGAGCCCACCAACCGACAATGGGTTACGGTCATTAGGTCGACACAACTTAGGTCGACATGCATTAGGTCAACATGGCCGTTAGGTCAAAAGGTCGACATGAGTTTTTCACTTTTTTTTTTAATTATTATTTTTTTATTTTTTCATACTTAACGATCCATTGGGGTAATTCCAAGTTGATCGCAGCAGGAATTTTTTTTAGCAGTAGGGCCAAACCATGTGCACTGCAGGGGAGGCAGATATAACATTTGCAGAGAGAGTTAGATTTGGTTGGGTTATATTGTTTCTGTGCAGGGTAAATACTGCTGCTTTATTTTTACACTGCAAATTAGATTGCAGATTGAACTCGCCACACCCAAATCTAACTCTCTCTGCAAATGTTATATCTGCCTCCCCTGCAGTGCACATGGTTTTGCCCATCTGCTAAAAAATTTCCTGCTGCGATCAACTTGGAATTACCCCCCATGTGGACTACGATTGGAACGGTAATCTGTGCCAAGCAAAGCGGTAGCAGAGTGAGGCACCTTGCCCGAAGCATGGCGCGCAAAGCGGTGCACTAATTTAGGTTCCCCGTCACTTTACAGAGAAAACGACACCAAAAACAGTAAAAAAAAAAAACTCATGTCGACCTTTTGACCTGTCGACCTAGCACATGTCAACTTAATAACCATGTCGACCTATTGTCCCTATCAACCTAATGCGTGTCGACCTTCCATGGTCGACCTAATGACTGTCGACTAAAGTTGTGTCTATCCAACGACCCATACCCCCGACAGCCAGGTGACCTCATCTGGTGGGTCCCTAACACTAAGGAACAAGTTCAGGGTGCGGGACCCCATCAAGTCAGCACAGGCCAGCCACCCCAAGGCACCGCATTAGTGAAAGGCTAAAGTGTTAGTAAGTGCTAATAAATTAATCAGCATCCGCTGTGTGTTACATAGGTGAGCGGAATATACTTCTACTCCATACTCCCTTCGACGGCACCAAATCCCGCGGTTTTCTGTCAGTCTGATACTTATTTTGGTGTCGTCTGCTGACGCAACCATGTTTATATACCCTGTACTTGTCCTATATGAACTGTAGGTCACTCTTTTCTTGCTTTGCTAATTCATGTTCTCTGTAATTGGGCGCTGCGGATCCCTTGTGGCGCTATATGCATACAGGATAATAATAATAATTATTGGTGGTCGCCTGGCTGTTACTTTATGCTAATGTTGCTACAAACTTTTTCCCCTGTGTACATCTATGTGTCCGAATGTACAAGGTCTGAGACGTCCATTTTGAGCATCTGCACAAGCTATAATACCAACTGGCATCCTAATGCGGCACCATTAGAATGTGCACCAGCCCTGTGGAAGGTGCAGTTTCTTCATCTAACTATGGCCTCCTATGCCTGTGGCTGTGCGTCTGTAAATGCAGCCGCTTGCATTGCCACGCCGCCAACACTCCCATAACATTCCCAGTCAACGGACAGTATTTGCGTTACTACTAACCACCTCCCACGAATGCCACCACCTTTCCACAACAATTCTGATGCCGGCTGACCCGATTGCGACAGCACATTTTTATGTAGGCTCTGTCCTGTTGCATGGCATCATAGGAATTTCGCCAAATTTTCACACATGAACACTTGCAAAAAATATCTCTCTTAGGGGCATATTCAAAATGTCACAAGAAATTGTGACTTTAATTAAACTCTGAAGAAGCATTTTTTTCGAAGTTTGAAAGGGAAACTATTGGCCACACTGAGATGGCAATCAGCTTCCCGAATGTGTTCACAAGCTGCTGTGTAGCGGCGGCGAGATCTATTCAGATCCCTCACCGCTGTATGCATTGTTAGCTCCCATCCCGCTGTCAGTAAGGTGCCGGCGGGGCAGGGAGGGGAGGAAGCGGCCAGGACACCAGTGCCGGCGGCGGCAAGGTGAAGAAGCGGCCGCAGCAGGGACACCATGCAGGCAGCAGGGAGGGGAGGAAACACAAGTACCAGTGGCAGAGGGGGGGAGCGGCCGCAGCTGGGACAGACAAATGCAACCGCGGCCGGAAGACACAAGTACCAGCGGAGGAGGGGGGAGAGCCTGCAGCTGGGACACAAGTGCGGCTGTGGCCTGGACGCATAAGTGCTGCCGGGGGAGGGGGGGGAGAGGGGCGTGTGGGTGCTAAGAGAGCGATCGCAGCCGGCACTAATGCAGCCTCTGCAATTACATGCCCGCTGGGGGAAGGGGGTTCACAGCTGCAGAGCGGTGGGGTGTGGGGGCCGGCAATGATGTCCCGGCGGGGAAGTGAAGGGGCCGCTGCTGCAGAGGGGAAAGTTATCACTTTCTGAAAAGCTGTATTCTTAAAAAGACCATTTTTTCGGAAGTGATAATTTTCTCACATGTCATAATGAATCATGAAAAAATTGTGAGAGAATACAGTGAGAATTGAAAACTCAAAATTCTCATTGCACAATTTTTTAGGATGAATATGCCCCTTAGGCCCCAAATGGTATCCGGTCTCTAGGTCGACCACTATTGGTCGACAGGCTTTCTAGGTCAACAGCATTTCTAGGTCGACATGGTCACTAGGTCGACCTGACAAAAGGTCGACATGAGTTTTTCACAATTTTTTAATTTTTTGAACTTTTTCATACTTTACGAACCACGTGGACTACAAATGGCAACGGTAACCTGTGCAGTGCGCAGCGAGGCACCATGCCCAAAGCTGCTAGGGGACACGGTGCACTAATTGGGGTTCACGGTCACTCTACGAAGAAAACGACACATTTTTTTAAAAAAAAAAACCTCATGTCGACCTAATGCTTGTGTCAACCTATTTTGGGTGTCGACTTAGTTACTGTCGACCAATAGTGGTAGACCTAGACATTGTCGTCGTAAGTGTGTACGACCATATGAACCACAACCGCCCCAAATTATCGGAGCTAAAAGTAACTAGATGAGTAGACTGATCTATAATGCGAGTGATCAGTCACCCTATGAGAACATATTAACAGGACAGGCTACATATGGTAAGAGGTATTATTATGTGAGGAAGGGCATAATAGCAAGTCGGAGAGGAAGGATTGCAAAAGTAGCAGGGTCCCCTAAAAGCTCCGTGTTTAGGGGCATCGGGAAGCAAAATCACTATTGAGATTTGTTTTTGTATATCTTACACACAGCCTTGCTTACCATTTACAAAAAAAAAAAATGCAATTACCTTGGACATGATCCCACAAACAAACGTCATCTGACTAAACCTTGGGCTGATGCCGTGTGACATAAATGTGTTTGACAATAATATTGCTTTGCAAAACTGTTTGATAATTTTCATTATTGCTAATTAACCTTGAAGAAGCACAGACGTCTGCCAACATGAACGTAGGTTTTGCAGCCGGAAGCTCAAAATTACTTTAATTGATCTTTAAGATAGTTTCCCTGATCACCAATTAGACCAAATTAGCGATCAGATTTCAAGATGGGAATAAATACCCTGACTGATGAGGAATAAAAACAAGATTACATAGTGTAACATAAATATCATTTCCTTTTATCACCATTTGTATCATGGCAGAGGAGAAGGTTGCAGACCTTTTAAACATACAAGGCTGGCCAGGTACAATACTTTTCAATTAATGTAATGACAGGGGAAGTAT
The DNA here is from genome assembly GCF_028390025.1 of Pseudophryne corroboree. NCBI lineage: Eukaryota > Metazoa > Chordata > Amphibia > Anura > Myobatrachidae > Pseudophryne > Pseudophryne corroboree. The sequence goes on along the minus strand of NC_086449.1, from coordinate 779,979,468 downwards.
TTATGAACGTAATGGAGATTGCACTGCAATTACGTGTAAGTCGTGAGCGTTTGTTTCCAAAACTGGACTCATTTCTGCTTTTTTTTTTTTTTTTAATTTAAGTAATAGATTTTTTTTTTTTTTACATTTTTGTGGAACACCTAATCTACAAGCACACTGTTTGAAACGGTTTTGTTCTCAAAAGCCCTCATGCTGTACAAAATGTTCCTTTGCTACTTCATATTATAAATATGCAGAAGTCATTACCTAGAAGGCAAAAACAATTTTTTAATCAAAAATTCACTAGTTGATTTTCTTAGAAGGAAACACTTGTCCTTTTTAGAGACAATAAATTTAATTTCCATAATTTTGGTTTGCTAATATTTGATCATCTGTATAAATATATATTTTTTTTATTTCATAGCTATATACATGTTGAGTATCCCATATCCAAATATTCCGAAATACAGAATTTTTTGAGTGAGCTAGTGAAACCTTTGTTTTCTGATGGTTCCGTGTACACAAATTTTGTTTAATACAAAGTTATTAAAAATATTGTATTAAATGACCTCCAGGCTGTGTGTATAAGGTGTATATGAAACAAATGAATTGTGTGTATGTACACAACACTTTGTGCATTAAACAAAGTTATTAAAAATATTGGCTAAAATTACTTTCAGGCTGTGTGTATAAGGTGTATATGAAACATAAATGCATTCTGTGCTTAGACTTAGGTCCCATCGCCATGATATCTCATTATGGTATGCAGTTTTTCCAAAATACAGAAAAATCCGATATCCTAAATACTTCTGATCCCAAGCATTTTTGATAAGGGATACTCAAACTGTATCTTCTAGAAATTAAGGAAATTTTGTATTATTTTTTATTTTTTTTTAATGTAATTTGTTTTGTATAACACTTTATTTAATTTGAGTTCTTTTCCTAAAATATAGTAGAATGCATGTATGGACTCCTGTTCTATAAATTCTGTGTTCTACCCCTAGTATTTCTCTCCATATTAAGGGGCCCATTTATCAAGCCTTGGAGAGTGACAAATAGCACGGTGATAAAATGCCAGCCAATCAGCTCCTAACTGCCATGTTACAGGCTGTGTTTGAAAAATGACAGGAGCTGATTGGTTGGTACTTTATCACTGTGCTATTTATCACTCTCCAAAGCTTGATAAATCTGGGCATAAATTCTTTAGCAGAGCTCATAGTAACTATGGAAAGATTAATTTTGGTAATCACAGCAATGAGTATTTCAAAGTCACGGAACAGTGTTGATTAACTTTTTCCTTATCTATTATTGGAAACTTTGTGAATAACATGGTTTTTAGCTAGGAGATGCCATACCTTATATCTTAAGGTATATATTGTGACTTACTATAGAAGCCATACTGTATCTAAGAAACCTTTAAATTCTTTGTAGAGATGAAAGTGTTTTTTCCATGTAAATATTTTACATTTATTATATTAACTTTAGACTATAAAGTTAAATAAATTTTTTTGCTAAGTTACAGATTCCCCTGTAATACCCAGAAAGCTACACAGAGGTAAAGTGGAAAGAGATTAAAGTACCAGCCAATCAACGCATAAATGCCATGTTACATTTTGTGTATGAAAAATGACAGGAGCTGATTGGTTGGCATTTTATCTCTCCGCTTTATCTCTTTCCAAACTTTGATAAATATCCCCCTTTAAAAATTTGCAGACATTAAAAATGCAGTCTCCTCTAACTTTGGGGGACTGTCCTGCAATCAGGAAGTTCGCCTCTATTCGATTTGCTTCCCCTACCATTGAGGCTTCCGATGTTAGGCAGGCTGGGAATTAGAGGGTGCCTTGTTTTGGCAGTTGACAATATGCAAAAAAAAAAACTAACTAACTCATAAGCTGCTTTACCTTAGTGAGGTCATACAAATCTTTGGAGGCTTTGCCACACCTAACCTAGATTTAGAATGTTACACTGGGTGCAAAATTGGATCAGACACTGAGAACTTTTTTATTTTCCATGTACAGATGAAGATAAATTGTAGAGTGCAGCTGGTGAATATTTGCACTGTAACTTCCACAGATAGAACAAACTTGGGTATGTGCCTGTATGTTTTACAATACAAGTAATATTGGGATGGTATCGGGATCCCGGCGCTTGTGATGCAGGTGGTCAGAAGACCGACAGCGCCATCCCGATGCGCAGAATCCCAACACCTGCTAGGTAAATATTCTAACGTTCCCGCTAACCTTAACTCACCCTACCAGGTGCCTAACCATCCACGCTAAGCGCCTAACCCCCCCTCCCCCGACAGCCTAATCCTCCCTCTAGTGCCTACACCTAACATCACTCGCAGCCTTTGCCTAACCCTCCCCGGCATACTTACGATCTGAATGCGTACAGTCGGGATTCCAGGGTCCGCATTGCGATAGATGTCAGGATCCCAGTGTCTGTCTTCTGACCAGTGTTGGGATTCCGGCATCGATATTCCAATTGCCGGCATCCCAAATGCCGGCATGCTAACCAGATCTTGTAATTTGGAGCCTCATTCAAGTAAAGAGCAGTGATGCCGACTTTAACCACATCTGTTTCAGGCCCTTTAATCTCGTGAAAACGTACTGTTTGTAAGTATTTTCTGAAAAATTCAAATGCTTAGATAAAGAAACGAGCACATGAAATAATACATATGGGGCAATTCATTTGGGTGGGGTGTGTCACCAAAATGGGTGCACACACCGCTGCCATGTACGGTGCCTGCAACATCGCTGGTTGTCCTGTGCGCCACTATGGGGGCTGTGACGAAAAATGAGCGATTGTCGGTGGTCAGGATGTTCCGCAGACATCACATCTAAATGGATCTCCATCTTTATATTGCACCTCCGTATCACATTGGTAATAAAATAGACTTTTCAGGTCAACATAAAACAGCACCTACAAGATATGTAGTCAGATTAGACATTAAATGGCAGCATTAGGCTGTGGGATTAGGGATACCATACTTACCTAGTAGGTGTCTGGATCCTGAGCGTCAACCGCCAGGATCCCGATACCATCCCTTGCAAATCAATTTATGATAATATACCGTGATAGTAGATGGAGCCACCATAGTAAAGGCTTTGTAACCTCATCAACTACATTATTACAATTACGAACATTCAAATCAAAAGTTACAGAAACTATTAGTACGTCAGTGTTATTAAGGAAAGCCTAAGAATGACTGTTTGGCCTTGATGGACTTTGTAATGATAAGGAGAAGGGATTATGGGCTGATCCGGAGACCAGGGACAGTGGAAGGACTGATATTGAAGCATGGGGTTGAGTAGATGTTTAGCTGGCTAAATCCAGGGTCAAAGGCTCTAGTAATCTGGGAGAAGCCGGATGAGTTTTTGGGAGATTAGTTAAAAACTCGGGGTCATTACAGCCAGATTAATCAGAGGCAGGGCAATCTCCAACAGGTTAGACCAAGCTCCGTAACCTGTGACCCTTCTGCAAAATTAAAATGTCCCAGCCAAAAACTGGCACTACATGCTGGGACATATAGTTCTCCAGCAGCCTGAGAGCCACCTGATGATACCTGTTCCTTGGTTAGAAATATCATCCCACACTTTACCTGCAGATATCGCATTGCAGCCCATAGCTGTCTGATGGGAGATGTAGATATTTCATCAAAGTATTAGTCATCACAGGCAATATGCCGACGGCATTATGCCAACATGGTTGTAATGTTATTTAAAGCATTTTAACCATGTCAGCATTATAACTTTAAAGATGGTGCGTTACAATCATGTTTTCGGTTATAGTTCAGACTCATTAAAATGTTTTAAATAACATTACGACCATGTTTTCAATAATGCTGTCGACGTATTGACTGTCGGGTCATGCAGAATATTGCTGGGGAATATTCATAAAGAAATTTGATCGCAGATAATAAAATGCGAAGGTTACTTTGGGTTACATTACAGGCTTTTCAGGTTCTGCAGGTAACATGTCCGAACAAGAGATTGTTGTATTCCTATAAGGTGAACTTGCCATTTTGAAATGTGACACATTTAAATAAAAAAAAGAGAGAGCATATGATA